>NC_057946.1:30555056-30782556 GCF_018555375.3 Anguilla rostrata | reverse complement strand
GATGTATACTGTAGTAATGCAGGTTAAGGACCTTTGCTCAAGGGTACAACGGCAGTGCCCCACCCGGGAATCGAACCTGTGACCTTTTGGTTACAAGCCCATTTCCTTACCGATTATACTACACTGCTGCCCAGCCTCCTTGTACCAGCATTCCACATACCGCAGATTCTGTAAACCCGCCAGATACTCAACTTCGTGTTCTTAACATGGAAAGTTCCGTTTCCGTCCCTCCATCTATTATCTGTACCCGCTTATTCCTGGTCAGGGTCGCTGGGGGGGTGCTGGAGCCTATCCCAGCGTGCATTGGGTTAGAGGCAGGAATACAGCCTGGCCAGGTTGTCAATCTATCGCAGGGCACACACACCATTAAAGTTCTGTTTCCCTTTAAGAATGAAACATGTTTAATTAATTGTGTCTTTTGTAAAACTGATTAAGGGGCGTGGCCTGGTGTGGCACTGTGACGGTGGACATTCCGTGCTGTAGTGTAGGACCCCAAGCTTGTTCCCCAGCAACAGCCTCTTTAGTTACAAACTTGAGAAAACTGAAGGAACAGAGGAGATATGAGTATCTGGTGGGTCTATGGAATCTGTGGTAACACTGTGTTAAGGGCTATAATGATCTTTTCTGATAATATGTATGTGCGGTATTTGAGTGTTTTTATAACTTGGGATATTTTGCAAGGATGGTGCCCAACAAATAGGATCACCGGAATTTATTGCATCAGGCATCATTGGTTTGCATGCCGTGTGCTGCTTAGAATCTATCACAGTCTGTAATAACACCTTCTTCCGGTTCTCTGTCTGTTTGTCTGTCTGTTTTTCTCTGTCTGCCTGTCCAGGCTCTCCCTGTCTGCCCTATTCAGGCGTCATGTGACGCAGCATCGAAGGAGGAGAACAAGGAGAAGAACAGATACGTCAACATCCTTCCCTGTGAGCCTCCTGACCATAAACCCTACTCTCACCCTAATCCTAATCCTAAACCCTACTCTCACCCTAATCCTAATCCTAATCCTAAACCCTACTCTCACCCTAATCCTAATCCTAAACCTAACTCTCACCCTAGTCCTAAACCAAACTCTCACCCTAATCCTAACCATAATATTAATGTAAACTGTATTGCTGTCCCTTACCCTAAACCTCTAAACCCTAAACCCTACTCTAACCCTTTTCCTCCTGTCTTCTCTTCTCTCCCCCTCCCTCCCTCCCTCTCCACCTTCTCTAATTCCGATTCAAATCTAATTGCTCGTAATGGCCTTCGCCACACACAGGCACCGTGCTGTGGCAGACATCGTTTGCATGAGCAGAATCTGCTGTGACATCATCAGCTCTATAATCCTCTCTGTCTCCTAGACGACCACTCCAGGGTCCACCTCACTTCACTGGATGGAGTCCCGGACTCTGACTTCATCAACGCCTCCTACATCAACGTGAGAGTGCGCACCCGCGGGGAGGGGTGCAGTGACTCGGGGTGGGGGGGGGGGTGGGATGAGGGGGAGGTGTTTTTAGGGTTCAGCTAAGGGCACGGGACCCAGTAAAAACACACACCTGTCTTGTTTTTTCAGGGATACCAGGAAAAGAACAAGTTCATTGCAGCCCAAGGTATGCGTTTTATGATAGTTACACTCTTTATGACCCGCCCTGTACCTCTGTACTGATCACTTGCATTGTGGGATATGTAGGGTCCTGCCAGCTGTACATACTGCTGATGTAACGGCTGCTTGTAGCTCCTTCAGATATATCAATGGAATATGCTACCCTGGACTCTGGCGTCTGCCCATAACAGACAGATTAAATGTTAAAATAATGAATGATGGGCAGGATTGAGCCAGCCACTGTGCCATGGGATTGGAGGAAAGTGATATCCATAGGCGTTACTGTTACCAATGAGAACACAGATAGGATGACATCATCTCTAACTCTGTCTGTTTCTCTCTCTCTTCCTGTCCCTCTGTCTCTCGCTCTCTCTCTCTTCCCCCCTCCCTCTGTCTCTCCCTCTCTCTCTGTCTCTGTCTCTATCTGTGTCTCTCTCTCCCTGTCTCTGTCTCTGTCTCTCTCTCCCTCCCTCTCTCCCTGTCTCTCTCTCTCTCAGGACCGAAGGAGGAGACGGTGAACGACTTCTGGAGGATGATCTGGGAGCAGAACACGGCCACCATCGTCATGGTGACCAATCTGAAGGAGAGGAAAGAGGTGGGTGGAGCCAAGGAGCGAGGAGGAGTAAGAGAGAGAGCGAATTGCACGCCTGGAGCCAGTCCTCTGAACTGAACATGCCCCTCGATAGCCCCTAGTTCTAGCCGCTGTGCTTTTATTTATGGGGGTTTTATTCCCTGTTCAGATGACTGCAGAACGCAGTGAATTCTCCGGGCTGCAGGCGCACTGGGAGTGGCGGGTGGTGTGAAGCTCTGGAATGTTCCTTCCTGTTAAAGTGTCGAAGTGCACCTGTTTAAACATTCAGGTTCTGTACCGTTTGAACTGCAGCTCTACCCCAGCTGTGTTTCTATCAGCGGGAAGTTTGTCTCCTGATGTTTTTTTATTTTTTATTTCATTTTTATCCTTTATTTTACCAGGGCAGTCATGTTGGGTTTACATCTCCTTCACAAATGAGCCCTGTCCAGGTCTGCAGCGTACATGAAGTTACCACACTACATTGACAGCATACAGACAAGACAGTCAGACTTAAAATGGCAAAATCTCTGAATAAAACACAATTAAAAGCTTTTACATTCTGTTTTCAGCTAATCTAAAATCACAGGCTTCTGATGATCAACATTAATAAAGTTTTCAAGTTTCAAATCTGTTTGCAAGGCTTAGCGCGTCAGAGGCCGGACAGAGCTGGATGCTGAGAGGGTGTGATTGGCCGTTGCTGTTTTCGTTTTCTGGGTGGGGATGGGGTGCCATATGCATTTCACTGGGCCGTTCCGAATCAGCTCGAAATCGGTTTGGGGTGGGGCGGGGGAGGGGGGGATCTCCGGGTGCATTTAACGGGCTGTTCTGAAGCAGCTCTGATTCGGCCATCTTTGTTTCCTCAGTCCAAGTGCGCTCAGTACTGGCCGGACCAAGGCTGCTGGACCTACGGAAACATCCGGGTCTCGGTGGAGGACGTGACGGTTCTGGTGGACTACACCGTCCGCAAGTTCTGCATCCAGCAGGTGAGGACGGGGTCCGGCCCGACACTCAGTACACCTCTCTGTCTGTCCCTCCCTCCTGGGGACCACGCCCAGATATTCTTGCCCCGCCCTCTTCCATGTCATCTCCCTTATGGACCTTGCCCAGGTACCTTATTCCCAGCCCTGCTCTCTCTCATCTCTCTTGTGGACCACGCCCAGACATCCTGGCCCCGCCCGCCTCATTCCCCTTTTGTTTTTTGAACCACGCCCACATATCCTTGCCCCGCCCCCTATATCCTCCCACTGTTGATCTGTGGCGATGCCTCATGGCGGACTGGTCCAGGACCAGGACCAGGCTGGCGCAGGCCCTCATGCCCCCGTAACTGATGGGCGTGGCTTTCCTCTGGCAGGTGGGGGACGTTTCGGGAAAGAAGCCCCAGCGCCTGGTCACCCAGTTCCACTTCACCAGCTGGCCCGACTTCGGGGTCCCCTTCACCCCCATCGGCATGCTGAAGTTCCTCAAGAAGGTGAAGAACTACAACCCCCAGTACGCCGGGGCCATCGTGGTCCACTGCAGGTGTGTGCCTACGCCAGCCTTGTGTGTGTGTGTGTGTGTGTGTGTGCGTGCGCGCTTGTGTGTGTGTGTGTGTTTGTGTGCGTGCATGTGTGTGTGTACAAAGACAGACATATATTCTCCCTCCCACCCACCCATGCTTTGTATGTTGAGTGTATGTGTGTGTGTGAGAGTGAGTGAGAGAGCGGAAATTGTGCTTGAGTGAGAGCATGTGAACAATGTGTGTGTGTGTGTGTGTGTGTGTGTGAGAGAGAGAGGGAGTCAGACAGACAGAGAGGGAGAGAGGTGGAAAAACAGCAGCTGTTGCAGCCAATGATGTCTCAGACTAAGAGGCTCTTGAGAGGCTGGAGTACTCACTCACACATTTTATTTTAACTGCACTTTTAATCTTGCTGCTATTTTTGTCATCAGTCTATAGATGTATTTGTCTGTATTTGTTTGTGTGGTTTATTTTTTGATCGCGTGGAGGGGTGTAGTAATATTTGGATCAGTAAAATGCTCGCTTTAAGAATATGCCTGTTGTCGTTTTGAATTTTAAAGTTTTTGGCAGCAGTCCTGTTTGTTGTCATGCCAGTGAAAGTAATTAGGACTGAACTGAATTGCAGAGGAAGAGGCTGGGTGTCTATCTTTAGCTGCTCTACATCATGGCTGTCCGTTGTGTTGGCTCAGTCTTTGAGTGCTGGGCCTTTACAGTGTGTCATATACTGTTATCCACTGAGCACTGATGAATCTCTCTCTCTATCTGTCTCTCCCTCTCTCTCTCCCTCTCTCCCTCCCTCTCTCTCTCCCTCTCTCCCTCTCCCTCCCTCCCTCTCTCCCTCTCCCTCCCTCCCTCTCTCTCTCCCTCTCTCTCTCCCTCCCCCTCTCTCTCTCCCTCTGACCCTCCCTCCCTCCTCTCTCTCTCCCTCTCCCTCCCTCCCTCTCTCTCAGTGCGGGGGTGGGCCGGACCGGGACCTTCATCGTGATTGACGCCATGTTGGACATGATGTCATCCGAGAGGAAGGTGGACGTCTTCGGCTTCGTCACCCGAATCCGAGCCCAGCGCTGTCAGATGGTGCAGACAGATGTGAGCGCCAGCTCCGAAAATCTGCCCCCGACAAACCCTAACGCACTCGCATCCAAACACCAACCCCGACACATCCTAACGCACTCAAATCCAAACACCAACCCCGACAAACCCTAACGCACTCACATCCAAACATCAACCCCGACACATCCGAACTGACCCACATGCAAACACCAACCCCGACACATCCTAACGCACTCACATCCAAACACCAACCCCGACAAACCCTAACGCACTCACATCCAAACATCAACCCCGACACATCCTAACGCACTCACATCCAAACATCAACCCCGACACATCCGAACTGACCCACATGCAAACACCAACCCCGACACATCCTAACGCACTCACATCCAAACACCAACCCCGACAAACCCTAACGCACTCACATCCAAACATCAACCCCGACACATCCGAACTGACCCACATGCAAACACCAACCCCGACACATCCTAATGCACTCACATCCAAACACCAACCCCGACAAACCCTAACGCACTCACATCCAAACATCAACCCCGACACATCCTAACGCACTCACATCCAAACATCAACCCCGACACATCCGAACTGACCCACATGCAAACACCAACCCCAGCACATCCGAACTGACCCACATGCAAACACCAACCCCGACACATCCGAACTGACCCACATGCAAACACCAACCCCGACACATCCTAACGCACTCAAACCCAAAAAACAGCGCCTGACGCATCCAAATTCACCCGCAGCCAAAAGTCAACCTGGACATATCCAAGCTCACCCACATCCGAAAATGAACCCCGACGCATCCAAACTCACTCACATCCAAAAATCTCCCTGTCACATCCAAACTCACCCAATCTAAAAATGTCCATGACTCATACAAACTTACCCACATCCAAAAATCAACCACGTCCCATCCAAACTCACCTGCCTCCTAAAACTGACCCTGACACATTCAAACACATCCTAAAATCTCCTCTGCACATCCAAACATTACACAGTCCCGTCCAGTCCTGTTTGGTCTCATCCGGTTTCGAACTCTTGTCCGGATCAGGAGGCCTTTGACAGAAAGCATTTTGATTCCAGCCTGTAAGACGTGCCAGTTTGCTACATGAGAGATTACATGGGTTTCACTTTTTTAGGTTGCAGCTCTGATGGCAAACGCACGGTTCGTTCACACACTTGAACTAAATGTATCCCTCCCTTTTTCTCTTCCTGTCTCCCCCTCTTTCTCCATTTCTCTTCCTCTCTTTCTCTCCCTCTCCCTCCCCCTCATTGTCTCCTCCCTCCCCCTTTCCTCTTTCTCTCTCTCCCTCCCCACAGATGCAGTATGTGTTCATCTTCCAGGCCATGCTGGAGCATTACCTGTATGGGGACACAGAGCTGGAGGTGACATCACTGGAGTCTCACATGGCCAAGCTGTACTCCCCCTCCCCAGGGGCGGGCTGTGGGGGGCTGGAGGCGGAGTTTAAGGTCAGAGGGCGGCGCCCAGGTGTCTCTGCACTTCATTCCACCTGTATTTCAGATTACCTGCGTCTGTGTCTCAGATTACCTGAGTCTGTATCTGAGATTACCTGAGTCTGTATCTGAGATTACCTGTGTCTGTATCTGAGATTACCTGCGTGTGTGTCTCAGATTACCTGAGTCTGTATCTGAGATTACCTGAGTCTGTATCTGAGATTACCTGCGTGTGTATATCAGATTACCTGTGTCTGTGTCTCAGATTACCTGTGTCTGTGTCTCAGATTACCTGCGTCTGTGTCTCAGATTACCCGAGTCTGTATGTCAGATTACCTGAGTCTATATCTGAGATTACCTGAGTCTGTATCTGAGATTACATTTGAATATAGATTTTCTCTGATTTTCAAGTTTAGACCAGAATTAATGCTATCTTGGCCTTCCTCCTTTGTTGAGACCTCCATATCCACAAAAAATGAACCCCTTCTTTCCTGTGAACCCTCCCCCTCCTCCCACTACAGAAGCTCACCTCCATCAAGATCCAGAACGACAAGATGAGGACCGGAAACCTGCCAGCCAACATGAAGAAGAACCGCGTTCTACAAATCATTCCCTGTGAGTGTGGGCGGGGCTGACTGGAGCGGGCCAATGAGAGCTAGCGGGGGGGGAGGGGCTTACACTGAGGACGCTCCTAACAGCCTCCCTCTCTTTTGTCCGCAGACGAGTTTAACAGGGTGATCATCCCGGTCAAGAGGGGGGAGGAGAACACGGATTACGTGAACGCCTCCTTCATAGACGTGAGTCATGGCGGGAAACGCTTGCGTTGCCTTCAGGATGAAAACCGTTTCGCTGCGTGTCTGCCGTGAACGCTAATATCACGGTAAACCAGAGGTATCAAACGCCAGTCCTGGAGGGGGCGCTGTGTCTGTTGGTTTGACTACAGACCTAGAGGGCCGCAGTGCCTGCATGTTTTACTCCAGTCCTGTATTGTCCAGTCCGGTCCTCCAATTATTATTATTATTATTTTTGTTTCTTTTTGTAGTCATCTGTATTTGTCACTCTGAAACAGAGCATCTGCTGAATGCAGAAATGAATGTAAGGTCCCTGCTCTGAACAGTTAGCAGCATTTTGTGACTATCCGAGTCAGATATGGGTGCTCCCTTGTTAATGTGCATGCGGCGGCTGTAACCACTAGCAACAAGTGACATGTCCATCAACCAGACTCAAACTGTGCACAGTCACCCTCTCTGCTGCCATAGCAACAGCTCTCCACAGCCAGGCGTTCTGTGCAACCTCCATTCAGTTCATGGGACAGTGGGGGGGGATGTTCTGGAAAAGGTCTGAGCAGGGTCACATGAGCCGGGGGGTGTGGCCAGCGCTGGTGTGACCCCCCCCTCTCCTCTCTGCCCCCCCCCCTCAGGGCTACCGGCAGAAGGACTCGTACATGGCCAGCCAGGGCCCCCTGCAGCACACCATCGAGGACTTCTGGAGGATGATCTGGGAGTGGAGGAGCTGCTCCATCGTCATGCTGACAGAGCTGGAGGAGAGGGGGCAGGTACGGAGGGAGGGAGGAGGGAGGGAGGAGAGGAGGGGAGGGAGAGAGGGCGTGTACGGAGAGAGAAAGAGAGGGAGGGAGGAGTGGGGGGAGGTACGAAGGGAGGTAGGAGCAGGGGCAGGTACAGCCTGGTCAGGCTCCTAACTCTGGGGGGTTACGACTATCGAAGCTGGGCGGTTAGCGTTAGCATTCAGGAATTTGAGTATCAATGTGGGGATCCATTATGAGTCTTATTTCTCTCTACCTCATTCACTGTCTCAAGTGAGTCAGCTGTGTGGGATGGGGACGTGCTTGACTTGCCCATGGTGGTACTGAATATATTTTACCCCCCTCCTCTCCCCCCTCTCTCTCCTGTAGGAGAAGTGTGCTCAGTACTGGCCCATTGATGGTGCTATGGTGTGTGGGGACATATCCATTGAGCTGAAGAGGGAGGAGGAGAGTGAGAGTTACACAGTCAGAGACCTCCTCGTCACCAACAACAGGGTGAGCCCAGGACTGCCAAGATGCATCACTACAATGATGCGTGTCTACCACAGCACTACTACACCCATACCACAACACTACTCCACCCCTACAACAGCTCTGTGTGTCTGCCACAACACTAGACCACCCCAACAACAACACTACTCCACCCCTACAACAACTCTGCATGTCTACCACAACACTACACCACCCCAACAACACTACTCCACCCCTACCACCACACTACTCAACCCCAACAACAACTGTGCATGTCTACCACAACACTACACCACCCCTACCACTACTCTACTCCACCCCTACAACAACTCTGTGTCTACCACAACACTACTCTACCCATAAAACAACACTACTGCAACCCTACAACAGCTCTGTGTGTGACTGCGTCGTCTGGTGCCAGTGTGCTACACAGCCTTTGCACCAACCTTTTGTTCAGTCTCGCAAAATGGCCTCCGTGTCTCGCTGTCTGCGCTCCCCAGGAGAACAAGTCTCGCGCCGTGCGGCAGTTCCACTTCCACGGCTGGCCCGAGGTGGGCATCCCGACCGACGGCAAGGGCATGATCAACATCATCGCCGCCGTGCAGAAGCAGCAGCAGCAATCTGGCAACCACCCCATCACCGTACACTGCAGGTACTCACCCTGTACACCACCCCATCACCGTACACTGCAGGTACTGACCCTGTACACCACCCCATCACCGTACACTGCAGGTACTCACCCTGTACACCACCCCATCACCGTACACTGCAGGTACTGACCCTGTACACCACCCCATCACCGTACACTGCAGGTACTGACCTGTACACCCCATCACCGTACACTGCAGGTACTCACCCTGTACACCCCCCATCACCGTACACTGCAGGTACTCACCCTGTACACCACCCCATCACCGTACACTGCAGGTACTCACCCTGTACACCACCCCATCACCGTACACTGCAGGTACTGACCCTGTACACCACCCCATCACCGTACACTGCAGTTACTGACCCTGTACACCACCCCATCACCGTACACTGCAGGTACTGACCCTGTACACCCCCCCATCACCGTACACTGCAGGTACTGACCCTGTACACCTCCCCATCACCGCACACTGCAGGTACTGACCCTGTACACCTCCCCATCACCGTACACTGCAGGTACTGACCCTGTACACCACCCCATCACCGTACACTGCAGGTACTGACCCTGTACACCCCCCATCACCGTACACTGCAGGTACTCACCCTGTACACCCCCCATCACTGTACACTGCAGGTACTCACCCTGTACACCCCCCATCACTGTACACTGCAGGTACTGACCTGGTACACCACCCATCACCGTACACTGCAGGTACTGACCCTGTACACCCCCCATCACCGTACACTGCAGGTACTGACCCTGTACACCACCCCATCACCGTACACTGCAGGTACTGACCCTGTACACCACCCCATCACCGTACACTGCAGGTACTGACCCTGTACACCACCCCATCACTGTACACTGCAGGTACTGACCCTGTACACCACCCCATCACCGTACACTGCAGGTACTGACCCTGTACACCTCCCCATCACCGTACACTGCAGGTACTGACCCTGTACACCACCCCATCACTGTACACTGCAGGTACTGACCCTGTACACCTCCCCATCACCGTACACTGCAGGTACTGACCCTGTACACCCCCCCATCACCGTACACTGCAGGTACTGACCCTGTACACCACCCCATCACCGTACACTGCAGGTACTGACCCTGTACACCACCCCATCACCGTACACTGCAGGTACTGACCCTGTACACCACCCCATCACTGTACACTGCAGGTACTGACCCTGATGCCATTTACTGAAACTTTCCTCCATTACAGAGTCCAGTTCTAGCATCTCATTACATCTCCTTGCGTGTCCTCTGTGCTTCTTAACTGCAGCAGGTATGGCTGCTGGGAGGGGGTTACCTCATAGGGGGTTACCTCATAGTGCAGAGCATCCGCTGCCTCAGTGCGGCACTTCGTCTGGGTCTTAATGGATTTTCATCACAGGAGAATGTTTCTGCTTCCGTGGCCGGGTGCTGGGCCTCGCAGTGTTAATCATGGAGTGCTCAGTACGTGTTGAGTGTACAGAATGTGCGTTTATGCGGCGGTTCCCTCACTTTGGCGCTCCTGTCTGGCAGCGCGGGGGCGGGGCGCACCGGAACCTTCTGTGCCCTGAGCACGGTGCTGGAGCGGGTGAAGGCCGAGGGCATCCTGGACGTGTTCCAGACCGTCAAGAGCCTGCGACTGCAGAGGCCGCACATGGTGCAGACACTGGTGAGAAACGCGCCCGTTACCACGGCAACACCCACTCCCATAGCAATACCCGCTTCCGTGGCGCCACGCACTCACACGGCAACAACCATTCTCACAGAAACACCAACTTCCATGGCAACATCCACTCACACGGCAACACCTATTCCCATAGCAATGCCCGCTTCCATGGCAACACCCTTTCCCACGGCAACACCCATTCTCATGTAAACACCTACTCCCATGGCAACATCCACTCACACAGCAACCCCAGCTCTCATGGCAACGCCTGCTCTGAGTCTTCAGTGTGACTTTCGCTGAGGTATCCATCTCTCTTCACGTTTTCTTTCTCCCTCCCTCCTTACCCCCTTTCTCCTCTCTTTCTTCCTCCTTTTTCTCTCCATTCTCATGTCTCTCTCTCTCTCTCTCTCTCCTTCTCTCCACAGGAGCAGTACGAGTTCTGCTACAAAGTGGTCCAGGAGTACATCGATGCCTTTTCCGACTATGCCAACTTCAAGTAAGGGAACCGACGGCCAGACTGACGGACGGACGGACGGACGGACAGACGCACACCAACATCCATCTCGGCACGGCTCGGCGGAGGGGGGGGGGTGTGGGGGCGGACACACACACCCCCCGGAAGAACGGATGGAGATAAAGGGAAGGACGGGTATAGAACGGAGAGATGGGACGGACAGGCGTCTGCAGAGGAGAATATCAAAGATGCCTTCTTGAAAATTTTGTAAAATTGATCTTGTTAATACAGCCCCGCCCTCACTTTTTCCCAGTGTAAATATATTGCCCCTGTTGGAGTTATTTTTTATTTTTTATTTTTTTTTAGTTGCAGTTTGTTCTGTAAGGCTGCAGTTTAGGTGGTCATGTACTATGTAGCTTTTTGTTGGTATATATATAAATATATAAATATAAATATATTATATTTTAGAGGCTAATGAGAATATGGAGTAAGGGGAAGGGTGTAGGGGCTTTTCATTGTGGTGTTATTGTTTTTTTGTTTTTTTTTTGAGTGACCGAGACTTAAATGATTGACAGCTAAATCTGGTTCATGCTTGTATCCAAATAGCTGGTAGATGAGACTCAAATGTAAGTAACACAGAACGGGCCAATCATGATCACGAATCATTTGACGGACACTGTCCTGTCAGCCGACCCCCACCCCACCCCACCCCACCCCACATCACGTCATAGCCAGTCACAACTCCTCCTTACCAATAAGCAAGTCACTTTTTAGCCAATCACGATGACTTCTCACGATAGGGGAGTCACTCATTAGCTAATCACGACTCCTCTGACCAAAGTGCAGGAAGTCATGTGGGTGCGGCTGGTAAAGATTTGCCAAATGAAGTTACGCCGACGGCACGGCAAGCCGCTATCACGCCGGTAACCTGTGGGGGGGGTTGTTTTTAGCATTAGCATAGCATTAGCATAGCCAGTCGCCCGTGGGTTAAAACTTGCGGAAAATGGCGAGCTTTGCGAGAAAATAAACACAAAAAAACAAACAAAAAGAGAACAGGAAGCACAGCGAATTCCCTCGCTCACGAGCGCCACGCACTCAGGGAAACCGAATCTCCGGACCGCCGGTGACCCACGAACCGCCGCGGCGTCACGGAGACCAATCGCACGCCTCTGCGTCCCGCCGCACGCCAGGGGGGTCCGGTCAGCCGTCACAGAACCCCGTGCCAAATTTAAATTCAGTATGCCCCGCCCATTATCCACTCTCAGAGAGAGCAGCCTTACCTGTACAGCTGTGTCTTACCTGTAGAGCTGGACGACGCATCGCTGTCCTCCGCAGCTAACAGAGAAAGAGCGCGGCTTTCGCTGGCTGACCTGCAGAGGGCGTGGCCTCCCGCCCAGAGACTGCGCGGAGGGAGAGATGGAGGGAGTGTGTGAGAGGACGGGATGAAGGAGCTTGCCTCTTTCTTTCGTACACACGGAAAGGTGGGGGTAGCAGAGCGTGCTGACGTCCGGTAGATTAAAGTAGATTTGGATCCTGTGTGTCTGTGTGTCGGTGTGTAGTGAGAGGAAGAGAGAGAGAGAGAGAGAGAGAGAGGGAGGGAGGGAGAAAGAGGTGTAGGGACTAGCAGCACTTAAACTGCGCTGCAGTTTGGGTTGGGTGAGCCTCACATCGAACTGAGTCAACATCAGCCTGATTCTGTGCGACGCTTTTTAAAATTTTTATTTAGGAATTCCATTAGTAATTTAGCCGGTATGAGTACTGTTGCTCTATGGTTTACAAATGAAGACTGTAGATTCTGTTGTACGTACAGCGTGCCAGTGGTGTGCTACGCGCTAGCCTTTCGGTTTCCGTTAGCTTTGCCGCTGCGTTGGGGGTGGGCGACGTGTTTGGGAGTAGTTCTGGAGCGGTCGCTCGGCAACCACATAGTCCAGAGTGCTCCAAGTACAGACTCGACTCATTCCAAGTACGGGCTTGTGACATTCGCAAAAAGCACGGGATAGAGACCAAGCCCAAATAGGGTAAAGAGGGGTTGGCAGCTTTGGGGTGATGTGAATTAAGGAGGAGGTTGAAGGTGGGGGGGTGGGGGTCGTGTTTCCGGCGTGGGAGGGGCGGGTTAAGGAGTCGGCCCTCTTGTTACTTGGTCCCCCTGTGTGGTGTGATTGAACTGACCTGGTCTTTTGTTTATGAAGGAGGAGCGGTTCCAGTGTCCCGGTTCTGGTTCTGGTTCTGGTTCTGGTTCTAAGGCCCACGTCTCAGTGTGACCCAGCAGCTGTGTAGCTCGCGCTTTTCTCAGTCTTACTGAACTGTCTTATTTCAAAGGGGGAGGGGCTTGCCTCGTCTGCTTCCTAGCTGTATTTCCCAAGTTATACCTTTCCACTGCTCCGTGTGTGTGTGTGTGTGTGTGTGTGTGTGTGTGTGTGTGTGTGTGAAAATGCTGAGTACGCTGTGTTCCCAGACACACAAGCTGCCAGAACCCCCCCCCCCCCCCCCAGTCTCTTTTTTTGCCACTGTGCCAACACTGTGCCAACGCCCACAGCAATGCCATTCAGGCTCACCGTCTGCAGGCCTGCTCCCCGCCCCAGCGCGATGCTACACGCTTGTGGAACAGTTTCCCCAGTACACACACACACACACGCACGCACGTGCGCGCACACACACACACACACAGTGCCTCAGTGCCCTCTGATAGCTTCCTTTAGCATCTAGGCTGAGCCACAGTACGTCCGGGTCCATGGCAGAGGCCTGCCGTTCTGCTCTGGTCTCACGTGGGCACACTCACAGCGCAGGGCACGACACACCTCTCAACGATCCCCCCTCCCCCCAGCACCGCACCCACAGCGCTCCTCCCTTTCACTTTGAGCTCTTTACTCCGGCGTATGAATGCCAGCAGCATTCCGTCTCCTTCCCGGTTCCACCTGGGTTTTATTTTACTTTTTCAGCTCCACTCCGGATTCTTGCCAGGCTTTCTCCTGGTTCCGACGCGGTTCCATTCCGTACCCATTTTCATTCCAGCTCAAATTTTCCAAATCAAAATTCCATTCCAGTTATACCCCCTCTCCCTGCTTCCCCTGCAGGAGTCTTTGGCTCCCTTCCATCCCATTTCATTCCACCTTTATCCCACTCGGAATTGTCCCTCGCTGTATCCACTTAAGCTGTGATGTAGTTTCCCCAAAAGGGCGCCCCCTGCCTGTTGGGAGGACCGTTTTCAGAGCAGCAGCTGGTTTGAGTGACAGGTGGAGGACAGGAGAGAAGGATGAGGAGGAAAGACAGGATTAGTGAAGGAGAGGTGACAGCTGGGCCTCCTCCCTTCCTGTCTGTACATACTGTACGGTTATTTATATTTCATTCCTGTCCGCTGCGTAGCTGCCTTTTATTTTCCTTTTCTTTAAGAAGAAAATGTATATTAAAATGTACTGGGACCATTTTGAATTGTATTAGAGATGTTTTTTTTTTTCGTTTTTTTTAATTTGGTATTGTTGTTATTGTCTTAAGGAAATCTTATTTTTTATTTTGCATTCGTTTGTTTCTAGTGTTTTTGTTAATCGAAATCTGAATATATATAATTATATATATTAAAAATTATATATAATTATATAATGCCAAATGGCCTTTCTAAGCAAGATACTGTTCAAACCTAATAAAAATGCTTGAGATTTTATCATCAGATTGATTGTGTGTGAGTATTGTGTTTCTGCAACCCGGCCTTACTACCCAGTGGTATGGGTTATTTGTCTTGCCTCATAAGGTTTAATACACTTTTAATTGCACACTGGCTGAAAACTAAAACACGATACATTTATAGCCAGTGAACAATGGGATGATTGGAACAGGCCCCTCCTACTCAAGCCATCATCTCCTTTTCAAATTGTTGCCATGGCGTCACCAGTGCAACATCGAGACTACACAGGCGGGCTCAGTTCCATTAAAGTTCAGTCAACTCAGGAAGTGCAATAAAAATTTTCTCCCATAATTGAACGATCTTGGACATTTTGCAATGAATTAAGTGAATTTCCAATGGCTTTCTTGACTTTCCTGACCAGAATTGCTATGGAATTCATCCATTATCTATACTTATCTCGGTCGCAGGGGTGCTGGAGCCTATCCCAGCATGCATTGGGCAAGAGGCAGGAATACACCCTGGACAGGCCGCCAATCTATCGCAGGACACACACACCATTCACTCACACACTCATACCGATGGGCGATTTAGAGTCAACAATTAGTCTAACCTGCATGTCTCTGGACTGTGGGAGGAAACCGGAGTACACGGAGGAAACCCACGCGGACATGGGGAGAGCGTGTAAACTCGTCACAGAAAGGCCTCAAGCCGAGATTCGAACCCACAACCTTCTTGCTGTGAGGTGACATTGCTACCCACTGCACCACCGTGCCGTCCCCTGTGGATTCATGTCAGATAAATTCAATGTTTTATTGTAGAGCACTTTCTCAGGAAGGACATATAGTGTGTCTCTAAATCGCTTCAGACGTTCCAGAACTTCGACAGAGACCCTGTGAAGCGGTTTTATGTGCGTTACATCTGGACCAATAGAAGCTGTCGCCTTTACATTCTGTGTGGCCGGGATTCCTAATGGAACCAATCAGCAGGTAGGGCAAAGGTCAAAGAGAGTGAACGGAAGGCCGCTTCTGTCCTAATCACGGGAGACAGTATTGATTCCTTCAGTAATAGCTCTGCCAGGCCTGGGTCAAATCATTATTTAAATAACTTCAACCCTGTCCCCACAGAGTACTGACAGTTTTAACACTTTTTTTGCCAATAGGCAAAACAAAATCGTTTCATGTGATTGTGCATTTCTGTTTGTATTGTGTTCATATGATTGCGCGTTTCTTATTGAATTGTGTTCATATGATTGTTCATTCCCTCAGGAACCCTCAGAATTTTTCTCAGGGTTTACACACATCTAAAGAGTTGGAAGATGGTTCCAAATGTGTAATTTGTCCCAGGTGTGGCCGTAACACTGTGTGAGAGACGCTGTGTGTGTGTGATGCACTGTGTGTGTATGCGTGACGTAGTCTGTGTGACGGTGTGTTTGACGCCGTGTGTGTGACACAGTGAGTGTGACGCAGTGTGTGAGAGACACCGAGTGTGATACTGTGTGTGTGTGATGCAGTGTGTGACGGTGTGTGTATGTGCGTCTGAAAAAGTCTTTTTGTTTTGTGTTTGTGCGTGCGTGGGTGTGTGCATGAATTCCCAGGAGGTTCACCCCCCCCCCCCACCACCAGTTAAAATGTCCGTCAAAAAGAGTTTGTCTTGGCCGTCTGGGTAATGTAGAGGAGGTATATCCACCACACTCACTGGTATTCTAGGACCAGGGTCGGGAACACCTGTACAAGACATTTGCATCTGTGAGGTTTGTCGCTCACTAATTACATTCATTCTTTGCAGAGCGTACGTACTTTCACAAACCTCTCAGATCATTTTGTGGTAATTAACCCTTTACAATGAGCGTACTCTCACAATTGTAGGCCAGCGCCCATGCCCACGCCCGTGTCGTTGCAGAGAGAGGTAGCCGCTGAATTTTACCCGCCTCCTGGCCTCCCCCCTCTCCCTCCCTCTCTCCCTCCCTCCCTCCCGTGTCTCTATCTCCCTCACGCGTAGCGCCTCTCCTTGGCGTGACCCCGCCTGCTCGTTTCCCGTCTCCGTGCCGACGGGTCGGGGCTGAGGGATTTACACGGTCAACAGAAGCGCGCCCCGTGTCAGAGCCATTGATGTCAGTCGCTGCGACAGGGCTCAGCTGAGCATCTTCAACAGCACTTGTTCCAAAAGCCCCCTAGTCAGAAGTTCACGCCCCTGTTGCTTAAGCTTAGCCCTGTCAAAACCGCCCCCCCTCCCCGCCCTTAGCCCCGTGTCCAAACCAGCCCCCCCTACTTCCAAACCAGTGAGCTAACGCCTGTGCCTGCACAAGCCACAGCCCTCCCTCCCCCAGCCTGCCTGTCCAAACCAGCCCCCCCTCCCCGTTAACCCTGTCCTAAACCAGCCCCCCCGCCGCCCCCCGCTTTCCCTCCTTGCATCACTTCCTCTCCGTCTCCCTCCCCAGGTGCCAGGTGTGCTGCTGTCGGGCCGCGATTAAGGGCGCGTCGGAGCTTCGATGGCGGCTGACGCCGTTTCGACGCGTTGCGGACGAGGCAGAGGGAGGGCAGTGGGGTCAAAGGGGCCACCGTCCATTTGAGCGGGTTAAGCCGCCATTAAACAGACACGATTGCCTCATAAATCATTCAAGTGACCAATCTCCTGCTCTGTCATAAGCAAAGAAATGAATGAGATGATACCATCAGCAGAGGCCAATGGACTCATTTGTAAAGCGCACGATAATGTAATAATTATTAACGTTATGGAAAAAGACCTGAAACGACAAAAGCTATTGTTCTGATTGAGGCTAATAGATCCTTTTCACTTCATAACTTCAAAGCAAATTTTATTATTTTAAATATCTCAGAAAAAGACTGTACCTGATGCCATTCTAAAAGTTTTCCAATATCCAGTTTTCCTCCCGTTCTTTATTCAATGTCTTATAATGCCAGAAGATATGCTTTTTTTTGACAAAATATGAACATGCAATTTGGAATTATGTATAAATATGGTACCATGTTCCATGTGGCAAATATGAAGTTTCATTTTTAAATCTTAGCTATCTTTAACAAATATCTGTATATTGTTTCAACACATCTGTAAACTTTGGCATTGAAAATGGTATGAAAACAGATAGAACATATTTTAAGTTTTAAAACCGTAGTTCTATTTTAGAGTGTATCTTACAGCATACAGTGATTGAGTCACTCAGTTCTGATATGTGCTTGATTATGAATTTGTTTTTTGGAGCAAAGTTTAATAACGAGCTTTAGTGTCTTGCTGTACAGTATGTTACACTGTATGTTACATGACACATGTATGTTATATGTTATACGTGGATTACTTGGGTACGTACTCTCTGGCTTACGTTAAAGCACACGTTTGTTGCATTGTGTGGAACAAATTCACAAATGTGCGTCACTGTGCTTGGGTTGCATCCATCCCATGGGGATGAGTATTTGGAGACGGTAATTGGAATTGACCGGATCTTACTCACACTCCTGTTCACCGACTGTCCAGGTGACAATGGGAGGTGCCGAGCATGGGGGTTTGGGGGGCGGGGTTGGGGGGGTTGGGTGGGCACCCATATATCAGTGAGGAAGAGGAGCAGGCAAGACACTTTACTAGCCGAAGAATCTCAGAGCTCTGACATCCACACAGCGACTCTGAAATCTGCCCAAACTGAAGAAAGGCTTTCAGTGCCGACATAGGAGAACAGGAGACGTGGAGACAAAGCAGGAGCCAAACGAACCAAAAGAACCGACAGAAGAACTGACAAAATTGAACAGACAGAAGAGCTCTTCAAGGAACATCCAATTGTATTTTATTGCATCCATCTTTAGGTAAGACAATATGTTTGTTTGTGATGTTGATGGAGATTTTCAGCAGTTCTCGCACACTGTTGTGTAGTGTTATAATACATCCATGTAAATATGATCCAACCAGTCTATTTGAGTATATTTATTGATTCCCTCTGTGACAATGCAAATGTAAAAACACACTATGCCAAATATATTTTGATTGGCTGATTGTACGCTCATTCGACTGGCAGTTTGAGGTTGGATGGAATAACAGGCATGTAAACAAAGATGCGTTTGTACGTAATATCCGTATTCACTTAACTTGAGTGAAAATTAGTTTTACAGTAACAAATGAAATAATAGCCATTTAAATTCAATGTAATTGCCCTTAATTAGCTGAGCATCTGGAGCAGCACAGCGAAAGCATGTAAACGTCGTGTAAAATGTGAAGTGTGAAATCTCGCTCCCTCTCTCCCTCCCCAGCTGTGATGGTGAACACCGGCAGGCTGGTGCTGATTTTGGGGGTGCTGCTGTGTTTGGGGGCGCAGCTCTCCCTGTGTCAGCACTGGTCCCACGGCTGGTACCCCGGGGGAAAGAGGGAGCTGGACTCCCTCACCACTGCCGAGGTGCGCACCCTAAAATTTCACCGACCCCTGGGCCCAGCACGGCACGAGCCCTGGGTCACACCATTATGCTAAACCCCTGATGCCTTTGGACACTGGCAACATCCTGACACGTTACTGAGAGTTTAAAGTGAAAAGTTCTTCAAATTTTCAACTCACTATCTTTACTTCACTCTACTCTTCTTCCTCTCTCTTCTTCTCTCTCTTCTCTTCTGTCTGTCTGTCTGTCTGTCTCTCTCTCTCTCTCTCTCTCTCTCTCCTCTCTCTCTTTCTTTCTTTCACTCTCTCTCTCTCAGGTATTGGACGAGATAAAGCTCTGCGATGGGGGAGAATGCAGCTACTTGAGACCCCAGCGGAAAAGCCTCTTAAAAAACATTCTGGTGAGTGTGGGAGCGACGGCGAGTATCTCAGGAAGGAAGAGCCTGGTGGAGTGGCAGGGATGGACAGGGGTACACTGGGATACATAGCAAAAGGCAGGAGGGGATAGCATACAGCTAACAAAGAGTGGTGCAAAGAATATTTGTGCTGCATTCTAAAGTGAAAACGAGCTGCTGTTCTTTTCCTGTCAGCTGGACGCCCTCGCCCGGGAGTTCCAGAGGAAGAGGAAGTGACATCGCCCGGCTGTTCTTCCTTCACATAGCAACTGTATCCAGATGGACAAGTCAGTCTTCCCTGGAACGACTGGGACCAAATGGATTGGCAACAGCCTTGCAGTTAAATCAGTCTCCTATGACTCGCTCTACTATTATTTACTGAAGCAACTTTTATTTCCTCTTGTATTATGCTCCATTCTTCTCATGGTCTCATGGTCTGTTTCCTAATTTTATTTGCTCTTATATTCTGATTGCATTCCTTATACATTCTCAGAATTGTCAGACTCTCTCTCTCTCTTTCTCAGTCTCTCTCTCTCTTTCATATTGTCTTTCTGTGAAAACCCTCCTTCAGCTGACACACACTGCAACTCTATATTACTGTAACATGTTGTCATTCAGTATTTAATAAAAGTATTTATTTTGTTACATACATCTTCGTTGTCTTTGTGCTACTTAAGCTGGTTCCTAAAAAGGTTTTGTGTTTGACTGAAGAATTATTATTTTGGCACAGTGTAAGTATAAACTGGCAAAAAACAGCCCTCTGTGTCACCACCGTAGCACGCTGTAGAACTGTATTTCAAAAGAACAGGAAATGATTCGTGATAGTATTGCGTGGTTAATTCGCATGTCACTGCAATTACACCCTGTTGCCATCACAGAACATCTGTGTGGTCGTCACCACAATCCTGAGATTGTCGTCAACGCTCACCAAATTGCTGCAGTTCCTCCCCCAAACAGCAGGCGGCAGAATACTTTCCCAAATAAAGTTTATTCTCGAGGTGGGCTTTTTTCAGAGCCACTCCCAAAACCTTCCGTTTCAGATAGAAACAAAGATGGAACCCGAAAGTGCGTCTGTCCCGCTGCTGGGCGAGGCACATTTTGAAAATAGTCAAATTAGCGCTTTAGAGTCGGCCTCTGTACCAGACGCCGACACAGTTAAAAACACTCATAACACCTATAAAACCCAGAGTGAAGGTGAGTTCGGAAAGAACGTGAAAGATAAATAAACAAATGCCGTAGCATCGATGGTGCTCATTCTAATAAAAATGATTGGAATGGTTGCTAGCCATCTAGCTAGCTAGTTAGTTAGCTAGCCAACGTCTCTCGAGATATGTTAGCTGGCTAGGTAGCTAAGGCTAGCTATTAGAATGTGTTATTGTGTATTTATGTCGAGAGTAATTGAGTCATTTATCTTAAATTGATCAATGGTTTCAATTACTGTCGAGGACAATGCGTTGATTGGTAGCTAGCTAGCTAGCTGATAAGGTACGACGGTGTTTTCTGCTTGTTCATAAACATGGCGCACAACAAACATTCGACTGCTGCCAGTTTGCAAGCTAGCGCGACGACTTGCATAAACAAGGGCAAATTTAACTTAAAGTTCATGGGTTGATTAGCGGTATCATCATTTTTTTAAACTTGTTGCTAGCTAGATTGTATTTTACTTCTAAATTTAGGAGGTAACTATCGAAGAATATTGTAGAAAGGGAATGTGAGGTCGGCGTTTCCTAACCATGGTCGTGTGGGGACGCTGTTTATCCAGTATTTAGTTCCAATCTCATATTTTGATATTTAATTTGATTAAACTGTTTACTGGCATAATTACCTTTAGACCTTGAAAGAAACTTCCTGGAATGGCTTCCCTAAGTGGTAAGGGGTTTCCTCAGCTTTCAGTGTTTTGTCCCTTTCATACACTTAAATAATAGATTCATTATTCTGTTCAGTTCAAGTCAGGAGTTCATTTTGTGTCTTTAAGTTCAAACAAACCCAGTTATGCTTCCTTGAAAACTGGGGCATGCTCATGTAAGGGTTGGTACTGGGGTGGAGTTGTTGAATCTGTTTTGCCTTTCAGTAACTCAAACACGTCCATCTACACTTTTCTCTCCATAAAGGATTAACAACAGAGGGTGAAAGGGCGAATGAAGTATTCCATTAAGATTCCAGTCAAACCTAATCAATTACACATAGCTGGAACAATAGTGGCTGTTAGAGACAAGGGTTTGGAAGCATTGCATTAGCTCAATACAGAGAGCCATACACTGATGCAATCACTCAGTCACTAAGTGGGTACAGAATACATTGGGGTTGGTTTTAATTAATTTTGACACTTCTAATAGCATCTCGAAATGTCCTTTATAAGCAACACACACACATATATGTGTGTGTGTGTGTATGTTTACATCTCCAAAAATATGGTTGGAGTTAGCTAATTTAAGTAATTGAAATGCAGTCTTTTAAGTGAGAAGTCCTGTTGGAACAATATGGGATTTCAGAGTGGAATATACGTTAATTTTTTAATTGACCCCATGCCCTGCAACCAAACATTTTTTTTTGCCCTTTAGTTTCTCATATAACAAACTTAATTCACCTTTCAAAGTCATCTGTTAAATTGATCTGATATGACTAGCTTGCATGCTAGATGCTTCTGCTAGTGTACTTGCTTTTGGGTTGTAGTTTGTGGAGTAGGTGCTATGGAGATTGAGTTTTCTGGTCATCCATTAACAAGTGTCTCAGTGTTTTCTCAGTGTCAGCAAGCTGGCAGGTTACTATTATAGCTTGGGTGATAATATCACAGCCTTGTAACCAACATCTGGTGACTCTTTGACCTGTTAGGCAGCTAATGATCCCATATATTGTAAGTTGGGCCTACGTTTGGAAATATAGTGCACATACAGCTGTGGTTAAACTGTGGGAAATTAAATGTAGAAAAGAATATGAAATATGTTTTGAACTGGACTTTAACAAATCATGTAGCTTCCCAGTGAACACAAAACAAAATCTGTTTTGGCAGAAAGACTGATCTCATTCTGTGACAGCAGTTTAATTAGCTTGATTAATGCTTTTCTAGGGACCGGCACTACCTAAATATATATTCATATTTGTTTGATTCCCATAAAAGTTATTGTGCTTAAGAGGGAGAAATGGGAATTATTTATTGACTTATCAAATTGCTTGCAAGAAAGGTAATATAATAATTGAGAACTTTCTATAATTCTGCAGAATTTGCGATGCACACTGACACAGTTTGAAAACTGGAGATTTTGTGTGTTTTGTGTATACCCTGGCTTGATGTTTGCAGTGGACTCTCAACAGACATTAAACATTCCCTTGAAAGGTTCTGCATAGCCAGAGTTTGCATCCTGTACAGAGCAAACGGAAGAGCAGGTCCTGCTGTTTTATTAGCCAACCGGTCCAGAGCAGGAGTGTCAAACTCGTGTGCTGGAAGGCTGCAGAGCCAGGTGACACTGCTGCACTGTGGGTCTGGAGTCTAGAGTCTTACATCGGGTCTAGAACATTCAGAAATGAGTTGTTGTTTTTCTCAGGTGACCGTCTCATGGAGAGCTTCCTTATCCGTGAGGTCATAACAGTGCTGAAAGTAACACTGTAGCTGTCATGGCTTGTGCTGTATGTTTAATAGGATCTGCAGCCAGGGACACTGCTAGTAAACGGGACAGGTGATGGGGTAATTTCACATATTCCACATGTTAAATAATTAGTAATGAAAAAAACAACTGCAGGGTATAGTCCAAAAAAAATGGTTAAAAGAGCAGGTCCTGGAGCCAGATTTCATCCAGGTTACGTAGGCGATCGCACATGCCGAATCTGGGGACACTTCCTCTCACTCAGTTGTAATACTGGTCTTTGTGCTTTGTGTTGTAATTGTGGTCACTCACTGTCTCACTCATGGATGACCTGAGGGGGACGTTTGGTAGGACGTCTGCACAGGTGGTTCTTCGTTTAGTAGGACGCATGCGCAGGTGCATCTCCCAAAATCACCACTTCGAACGGCACAAGATTTTTAAGCACAGCTTTATCGCCTAACGTTACTTGAGCCAGCCTTAACATGTGAGCGTTTCGCCTACTTTAGTTAACCTAGTTAGCGCGTACCACCGATACAGATGTGTGGACACATGGAGGAAAACAAATAACGTTACAGAGGTGAGGACATGCCATAGCTAGCTAACTATATAGTTAGCCAAGTTTTACTCATGACACTTTGTACAGGTGCGCCATGGGTCTGGACGGTTTCATGCTTGTTACAAAGAAAGGTGATTGTTTTATTGTTTTTGAGATAAAATACGGAGTCTGTGATCCCGGGCCTGTTTGTCCTGTGCGTGTCTGTGATTCAGCTGAAAGCAGCTCCACTGTGTGCGTGTTCTCATGCTTCTTACAGCCTTTAACGCCATCAGCTGAGCTTTTAAGAGACGCGGTTCATTAAATGTGTTTAAGGGGGAAGTACAGTGATTTGATGAATGGAAGATAAGTCATGTCGTAGTTCTAAAGAGTGAGCACTTCACTGCAGTGAACAGCTTGTTGGGAACCGAAAGCATTTAAAAGGCCAGTGGCAACCAGCCAAATGTAGAGGTACAGAAACCTGCGTGTGTAAACTCCAGTCCTGGAGGACTGCAGCGTCTGCAGGTTTAACTCCAGCCCTGGAGGGCCACAGCATCTGCAGGTTTTACTCCAGTCCTGGAGGGCCGCAGCGTCTGCAGGTTTAACTCCAGTCCTGGAGGGCCGCAGCGTCTGCAGGTTTAACTCCAGTCCTGGAGGGCCGCAGCGTCTGCAGGTTTAACTCCAGCCCTGGAGGGCCGCAGCGTCTGCAGGTTTTACTCCAGTCCTGGAGGGTCACAGCGTCTGCAGGTTTAACTCCAGTCCTGGAGGGTCGCAGCATCTGCAGGTTTAACTCCAGTCCTGCAGTGATGTAAATGCACAACTAAACAAATTCATACTTGGGTCAAAATGAAAACAGCATGTGCACAGGAGTCCCAGGGCTGCGTGTGTGATGCTATGCTAAACCGAAGCACAGGAACCAAAGCAAAGCTCATTATAGATGAGGAGCCAGGCTTCCTGAGGCAGTCACTGCACCATGTGACCCCAGGGTTGCTAATGACATTCATCACAGTGGGCAGAAACAGGTTTGTAATTCAAATCGCCCTCGGCAACAGGCTGGGCAGCACACGCGTTTGAGCTGGTCTCCTGCAAAGAGCTGAAAACCTCGACTGAAGTTCCAGAAAGATCTACTGGCTTAGATGACAGGTGTGGTTTGTTTATAAGACCTGGCTCTGATTTGATCTTTGCTGCCGGATTCCAGTTGATTTTCCATTGAATGTACCGCCCTTGACTGTCTGTGCTGATAGACTTAGAGATGCGATGGGTGTCATGACAACTGTTTCTGGGAGCGACGGCCGTCTTGCCTCAGTTTAGCTTCAGTTCTTTAGATGTAGGTTTCCTAGCCTGTGATTGGTCGGATGCGAGCTGTGTTTTGGATGTGACAGTGACACGCCCATTCTGAAATGAGGAAGTGCTGTTTTACAGTGAAAACTACATATTTTACAGTGAACAGGAATGATGAGCTGAGTTGTGGTAGAGGTCTCAGTTACTTCAGGAAATTATTTCAATTCATTCATGGAAAATTCTTTGCAGAAGTTATTTTTTATTTATTTATTTATTTGCATTTTGCAGTACACAAATTGAATTTCAATCTTTTTCTTGAGATTATTGAATTAAAATAGAATTCAACCCTGATGGCCTATCAGAAGAATATAATACACCCAAATCCAAGATCAGTACAGGTTTTATGTACTGTGTGTGTGTGTGAGAGAGATGGTTTTATGTACTGTGTGTGTGTGTGCGCGTGAGCATGCGCGCATGTGTGTGTCTGGAAGAGAGACAACAGATGATGGACTTTTCGTTTTTTGACACCCAGTTGGCCACTTTTACGTCTCAGCACACTGCTCTAATGATCATGCTGGTATTTATGTTGTGAACACCACACACAGAAGTGCATTAGACTGAGACAAAGCCTCCAAATGAACCATCTCATGTCAGTGCTTTAGCATAGCCAAGGATTTATGCCCTTTTTAATTCAGTATTTGGTACTAAATTAAGTTCTCATTTTAAGAGATTAAGTAGCTCTATTTTGTCAGTGATTCCTGGCCAGTGGTTTTAAAACAGACAAAACAAAGAAGTAGTAGTATGTGTCAAAAAGCTGATTATTTTCCAACTTTGCCTCTATACAGAGTAAATGACCTGGTTGGGAAGTCTGTGGCTTTTTGTTAATGCTCAGCATTGTTCGCCAGCATGCATATGCTAGCGATTTGTGTATTTGCATCCATTGCAAATCAATGCTAACCAGATTAGTCTGCAGGCAAATCACTGTTTCCAGTGTGTCATACTGGGAAAACAGGGATTAGAAGTACGGTTAAGGATTTTCTTTGCTCTCATGGTAATCTAGGGAGCAGGCAAAAACCAGCAAACGCAGACGATCACACAAGAAAACACAAACATCTACACTGCACAGTCTTAGAGCACATTATCGTCACATTAGCTCCATCGAGAGAGGAGGAGCTTCCATAAAGGAGGCCTGTCATTGGCTAGTTCTCAGCTTGAACCCTTTTCAAGTGGAGTAAAGATTAAGAGGTTTTTTCCATTCACGATAGACTGCAGCAGTTTGCTACAGCATGTATTTGCACGTCCACACTGAAAATAATCCAGACATTCCAAGCTTTTCTGGAGTTTAGATTTTTTAGTTTTAATTCACCTTGTTGCGTTGTTCTAAAACTAAGGCCTTGTTGTCCGTGGTTATTGAGAAGCACTACATAGCAACTTATTTGTAAAATACCAAAGACTAAAATGTAAAAAAATAAATAACGATTGATTGGAATTGTCTAAAGTGTTTCAGATCAAGACCGCTGTGCAGTCCGTGCTTCGCAGCGCAGTGTCTTGCCCACTGCGCAGCTGGTCTGCATGTCTGCGCAGTGCTTAGAGCGAGTTCCTCAGCTGGAGCCACACTCCACATTCTCAGTGCAAATACGCTTTTAAAAAATTCACTAACTAAAGTGCATTGAACTCTTCCACTTAGACACTGTGTGGCACTGAATGTCATAGCATTCATCACATGATGACGGCACCTTGTGCAAGTGTACAAAGAGCTCATCCTGCATGCACACAGTTTTTCCTGATCTGTATTTTAAATGTCTTGGGGTCTTCTCTTTCTCTCTCCCCACTCTCTCCCTCTCCATCCCTCTCTCTTCCACTTTCCCTTCCTCTCTCCCTCTCTCTCTCTCTCTCTCTCTCTCTCACCCCCCTCCCTCCCTCTCACCCCGCCTCTCTCCCTCCCCTCTCTCTCACTCCTCCCTCCCTCCTCCTCTCCCTCCCTCCTCCTCTCTCTCCTTCCTCCTCCCGCCTCTCCTCCTCCCTCTCTCTCTCTCAGCTGCAGTGAGCTCCAGTGATGTGCTGAAGAGTCTGCTCGGCAGTGACTTCTGTCACATATGCGGCGCTGTGCTGCAGTTTGAGTCGCAGAGAGTCTCGCATTATGAGGTAGGCTCCTCCCCGCCCCGTCCCAGCCCCACCCCTGATCCCGCCTCCTCGTCTGTCCCCTCCCCTGCCCCCGCCTCCATTCTCACATAACTCCGGTGGATGCACTTGTATTATCCTTGATAAGAGCTTAAGCTGAATGTGATGTAATGTAAAGGGTTGGGGGCTAGCATTTGGGGGCTAACTCATTCTGCGCTTAGGGGAAGAAGCATGCCCAAAAGGTGCGACTGTACCTGCAGACGAAGAGACACGAGGAAGGGATGAACAGCGAGCTCACCGTTTTTCAGGTACTTCCTCTCACAAGCACAGACCTGCACCTCAAAAATACTTGCACCTCAATCACACACATCTGCACCTCAATCACACACCTGCACCTCAGTCACACACTTGCACCTCAATCACACACACCTGCACCTCAATCACACACACCTGCACCTCAGTCACACACACCTGCACCTCAATCACACACACCTGCACCTCAGTCACACACTTGCACCTCAATCACACACACCTGCACCTCAATCACACACCTGCACCTCAGTCACACACTTGCACCTCAATCACACACACCTGCACCTCAGTCACACACACCTGCACCTCAATCACACACCTGCACCTCAGCCACACACACCTGCACCTCAATCACACACACCTACGTCATCATCATCACTGATATCTGTTGGGTGTTGATAAGACAGCCAATCAGCATGAGTCACGTGATCACATGGAGTGGTTGCCTGTATGCCCCATGGCATTCATATTTCGCTTAAGAACACCGGGATTCAGTTTATCCTGCAGCTGTAGTGTGAACAGAGCGTTTGTGAATGATGCGATTGGTCGGAGTGACCGGGCTGAACCGCGTTTCTCAGCAGAAGGACGGGTCGGTGGACCGGGACCGGTTCTGTCAGCTCTGTAACATGGTCTTCAGCGCCCCCGTGGTGGCCAAGTCGCACTACGAGGGCAAAGTCCACGCCAAGAACCTCAGGAAGCTGGGCATTCACCCCACTGTCCCCGCAACTCCCCAGTCAGGTGAGGCAGGATCAGAACTGGCAACCCACTATGCACCTAGTTATTATTTTAAATACTTCAGCTGTTTAGACTCCAGCAAAGTTCTGCAGATTGCTGAACATTTTTTAAAAGAAACTTCTATTTTCATCAGTGTTATTCCTTCATATGACTTTTTTTGGCTGAATGTTTACATGTTTTGCTGAAAACTCTCAGGGTCTGAACTGATGGTTTTAGGATTTACCAGCAGCTAAATAATTGTAGAAGAACAATATTCATTTAATCCTCTGTTTGCTTCTCCACTGCTTGCCAAACTGTGGTCTGTAGATGACAGTAATTCATTAGTTATAATGTACCTGCAAGGTGTTGTTGACAGAAGGGAGCACCCATCCCACTGATAATTGAAATGAAGTTTGGGTTATATAATGTTCTGAAAATGCCCAAATTGCATTTTGTTTACAAAATAGTTTTTGTTTCAGGTGGTCTGTCAATACCGTAATATGTAATTAAAATTTGAATGGAAAAAAAAGAATAAACACACCACCATTTCTCCTTGTCCTCCTCCCCCTGTTACAGGGGACCCAGCCCCCCAGGGCTCTCCTCTGGCTCCCAGCTCCCAGGAGGAGGGAGAGAAGGAGGAGAAGGAGGAAGTGGAGGAGGATGAGGGGCGGGCGGGGGCGGGGGCTCCGGCGGAGGGGGTGGACCTGAGCGACCCCGGAAAGCACTGCCGCCTGTGCGCGGCCTCCTTCAACAACCCGCTCATGGCCCGGCAGCACTACAGCGGCCGCAAGCACCAGCGCAACCAGGCCCGCCGCCGCGCCCTGCAGCAGCTGGCCGAGCAGGGCCGGCCCGGCGCCCACCTCGGTAACCGCGCCGACCGCACCCGGGATGGCAACGACTGCGGCAACAGCAGCCTTTTTCACGAAATATACATAAATCGTTCCTTTAACTCCGTAGATGCTGGTCAAATCTGAAAGCGCTCCTTTAGATGCCGGTGCAACATGTTACTAAGTAAATTGGATTGTACACAAATGTACAAAATGGTGATTCTATTGTGAATATTGGTTAAAATATATTTTTCCTTTAAAAATTTCCATTGGGTTAAAGCATTTCAAACTGTTTGACCTTGGTCTGGAAGATGATGATGATGATGATGATAATGATGATGATCATCGATCATCTTCATTTTTATTTCTTTTAATGGATTGACCATGTTTTGTCTAAAGAGTGAATATCCATTGTGTTTGTTATTCTGCCTTTTCCCCTCTCACCCCCTCTTGTCTGTTCCCCTCCCCTCTCTCCACCCTTCATCTCTGCAGCTTCCCTCACCTTCTGCTGCCCAGTGTGTAATAAGACGTTCTGCTCTGTGGAGATGTACCAGGCCCACATGCAAGGGAACAAGCATCAGCAGAAGTACGAGTCCCCGCCTTCCTCTGTCTCAAGCACTTTATCATTACATGTTAAATTCAAAGGGTCTGTTTTTGCCACCAAACTAGTCTCTGGCCTTGCACATGTATTTTGTTGGAATTAGCTTATCCCTGTGCCAAAGTGCCAAAGCTCATATTTTAAAGTCCAAGTTGAAGAGGGAGATTGGTCTGTAACTCTCACTGTGTGAAAGATCCCGGCCAATTATAGTTGGTACGATCTGGGAAGTCTCTGCACGTTCACCACTCATATGAGTTAATGCATTCTCTACAGTCAAAGGAAGGCAGTTTCACATGTTCTTATTAGTTTTTCTGGTTAGTAGTGCATAAGGAAGCACGTCTTGTGTTTTTACCCCTATAGTTTAGTTTGCCTTCAGGCTAAGCGTGTGCGTTTCCTGCCGGTGTCCCCTCCCCCTACAGAGAGATGAAGGTGGCCGACATGATGTGCAAGTCCCAGAGGAAAGTGTACGACTCCTTCCAGGACGAGCTGGCCGACTACATCCAGGTGCAGAAGGCCAGGGGCCTGGAGCCCAGGACCCAGAGAGCGGCGGAGCGAGGGGAGGGCAGAGAGGAGGAGCAGGAGGGGGGGAACGAGGGAGAGGCGGAGGAGCGTGAAGGGCCCCGTGAGGAAGGAGAGGCCTTTGGCGGTTTGGCGGGTCCAGCGCTGGGCGTGGCGGCCCCTCCCCCCGCGCTCTTTCACCCCCCTTCCTGGTGCCCGCCGTTTCCGCCGCCCGCTCCCCGGCCGCGCTTCGGGCCCCGGGCTCCCGAGGGCCCGCCCTGGGGGCGCGGCTTCCCGCCGATGGCCCCGCCCTTCATGGCGGCCGGCGCGGGGGCGGGCTCGAGGAGCCGAGCGCACAGACGGGGAGCGGGCGGCGACGGCGGGGGAGCCCGGGGGAGGCCACGGAGACGGCGGGGGAGCCGCGAGCGATCCAGCTCCTCCTCCTCCTCCTCCTCCTCTTCCTCATACTCCTCCTCCTCCAGCACAAGCAGCAGCAGCAGCAGCGACGGTCACAGCAGGAGAGAGAGGAGGAGGAAGAGGGTGAGGAAGGAGAGGGGGAAGAGAGCCAGGGATCAGGACTCGGAGGAGGACGAGAAGAGGAGGGAGAGGAGGGCCAGGCCGCAGGGGAGGAAGAGCAGGAGGTCCGGGGAGAAGAGACGGGAGGAGGGACCGCGGGCGAAGAGGAGGCGAGAGGCGGAGGAGGAGGTGGGAGGAGCTCAGGCGACGGAGCGGGGGGAGGAGGCCCGGGAGGAAGAGCCGGCGGCGGCGGGGGAGACGAAAGAAAGAGTGAAAGCGGAGAAAGGCCCGGGGAGGGAGGGCAAGCACAAGCACCACAGAGAGAAGAAGAGAACGAAGGAAAGGACGGGCGGAACGGACACGCGGACGGAGGAGGAGAGGCTGTGGGACGAGTCCATCCTGGGGCTCGCCTGAGGAACGCCGGGGGCGGGACACGGGTTCGACCGTCGCCCCGGGAGACAGACGGGCGGGCGGGCGGGCGGGTGGGCCGGCGGGCTAGCGTCTGTTTCGCTAACGCAGACCTGCGCTCGCTGAGCGCCTTCCCTTGCAGCGCGGTCCGGCGGGAGGTAAAACCCGGAGCGGAACTCGCGTGTGACCGGACCGTGCGCTGACCGCACGCTGACTCGTTCGTTCTGTGGCTGTGGACGCTAGCGGAGATGTAGCACACTGTTCTGCGCAGGAGGGCTTCCGCTGGGCGCTGGATACTTGAATCTACCTTTCGGCCGCGGAGGCGCAGGCCTGAACTTCTCGTTTGGGTTTCTGACAGGCAGGGCAAACCCTGGACAGCGCGTCTGCCTCTCCTGTTTTTCCCTCGGACATCTCGTAGCTGGCCAATCGGCTTTCACGTCTGAATCTATAAGCTTTGTCAGGTGACTTTAGACATCAGTAAAAACAGCGGTTCCATTGGCCAGGGAGTAGAAAGGATGTTTAAGTCACGGATTGCATTTTGTTTAACCTTTGGAAGTGCAAACTCTTGTGTCAGGTTTATTTTGGTGGACAGCTGAATTATGGCCGATCTTTCTCTGTTCAGTTGAGTTGATGGGGGTTTTTAAACGAGCTGAATTTTGGTGATTTACTAGAACTGACGGAATTGAACTGGACTTGATTCCAGCTCTCGTAGACACCCCCACAGCCCTGCAGATCTTCCAGATCTCTGAGCAGTAAGACCTGAAGCTACACGGTCACTTTCTTGTTACTTGTAGTTGATCGTGTTAAAACATTGAGCGGTTCAGATGGAACAAAAACAAACTACACATTTCTGGCATTCCTTAATGGGGGTTACCTTCCACACACACACACATACACACACACACACACACACACACACACACACACACACACACACACACACACACACACACACACACACACACACACACACACACACACACACACACACACACATGCTCGGTCGAGCTGCGTGTGGATCTTATATGTGGGTATGTTGATTTGAATGATGGAACTGGAATACTTGAGTGAAGTTGGAGGCATCTTTCCTACTGAAGCTCAGTAAATAACATTTGTTGCTTTTTTTGTGAAAGCTGGATAAGTACCTCTTGTGGAAATTAAAGGAGTTTGAGCGAAATATTGCTGATGTGTGATTGTTGCTGTGGCACCTGAATTCACTTCCTCCCCATTTTCATCCCTCCTCCCCATTTTCATCCCCCTCCCCTTCAGAAAGTGACTGATCACGGCAGTTCAGTCATTCATGCATTTATTTATATTTGGTCTCACCACAGTGGGGCACTGTAGAGCTGTATTCAAAGCCTGCTCTCCACATTTCAAACAGAGCAGTCCCCCTTCTCTCATCCAAAAACAAAAAAAGGATTTTACCCTCCCCATATTTGAATCTGAACGCAACTGTCATTGTCGAGGGGCCAGAAATATAGATTTACCATTATACAGCTAGAGCTCATTGAGGACAAATGGATCTGACACTAGTTAGGAGTTTTCCAGGGTCACCACTACTGCCCCCTGCTGTTTGTTGTTCGTACTGTGCAGACGTTATTTGTTCACTGACTCACTGAGTAGAGTGTGTTTGCTTGTTCCCGCCCAGTCTGTCTGTCTGTGCTCCTGAGCTCTTCAGACTGATGGATGCCAGGTACACAGAGTGGCCTCAGCCTCCTGCCAGTCTGTCTGTCTGTGCTCCTGAGCTCTTCAGACTGATGGATGCCAGGTGCACACAGTGGCCTCAGCCTCCTGCCAGTCTGTCTGTCTGTGCTCCTGAGCTCTTCAGACTGATGGATGCCAGGTGCACACAGTGGCCTCAGCCTCCTGCTTCACTGCCCCCCAGTGGCCACATTTCTCCAGTCAGGGCTTCAGGCCACGGTCCCAGGCTGCTGGGGCTTTTGGCTTTGCTCCATTGTGGGGTCTGGAAGGTTACATTACACTACATTACCTTACATTTAACATTTAGCAGACACCTATCCAGAGCAACTTACACAACGTTTTACACAGCACAGCACACTGGATCCATTTATACAGCTGGGTATATACTGAAGCAGTGCGGATTAAGGACCTCGCTCAAGGGTACAACAGCAGTGTCCCACCCAGGAATAGAACCTGCAAGCTGTTTGTTACTCACTATACTGCACTACTGGCCACACTGTAGACAGCCAGCCTCACTTTTGGGCCTTCCCATGCAGAGCCTCCTTGGTGTGAGCATCGTATCCTGCTGATGTCTGTATTCTGATAACAGGCTACCTGCAATAACCTGCCCTTGATTCTGGCCACGCCCCCTTACTCTGATTGGTCTGATGAAGACCAAGGGGAGTGGAAAGGGCCAATAATCCCGGGGTGAGGCGAGACTGCAGTGCTGATGAAGCCTGTGAGTGACTGGATTACTCTCTACAGGTTACCGCTTCCCAAAATGCAGTTCTGAAGTCCACAGCCACCTTGGTATTGGCTGGATTTACCCGATGTCACCTCCTGTGTTTGCCACTGTGTGAGGTCGACGCGCTTGTTTGTGGGCCTCGACAGGCAGCCTTCAGGAGGTCAGGTTCACACAGGGCTGAAGGCTCTGAATGCAGGTGTGTTCCGCGCAGGGTGTTATTTGCAGGTGTGTGAAGGTGTGTGGAGTTGGGCGCTGGCCTGGGCTCGTGGTGCAGGATGCCTGATGGATACCCAGGTAAGTTTCAGACGGAGACGTGCCAGTGTGCTCTGTCAGTGCTAACACTGCACTGATATTGATGTATATTAGCACTGCTATTAGCGAAATACAGAAGCACCAATGTGAAGTCACTCAGCTGGGTGCTCATAACATCTCTGTGTTTTTTTAAAATGGCTGCCCTCACCACAGGCTGAAATTAGCAGTCACCTGAGCTCGCCTGCTTTTGGAGCATCAGGAAGTTGCCTTAGCAGGTTGTGTTTCCGAGCTTCTCCCTGCTGATTTTCAGGCTGTTCTCAGGGACGCACCCGCAGCTCTGCAAAGGCAGCTCTGGATGTGGAGCAGTTCTGCAAAGGCAGCTCTGGATGTGGAGCAGCTCTGCGAAGGCAGCTCTGGATGTGGAGCAGTTCTGCAAAGGCAGCTCTGGATGTGGAGCAGCTCTGAAGGTGGAGCAGTTCTGCAAAGGCAGCTCTGGATGTGGAGCAGCTCTGGATGTGGAGCAGCTCTGCGAAGGCAGCTCTGGATGTGGAGCAGCTCTGAATGTGGAGCAGCTCTGAATGTGGAGCAGTTCAAACACTGTTTTCACTCTGAGCACGTGCGAACCGAGCTCAAGACCCACGATCTCCTGTTTTCAAAGAATCGCGCAACGCAGCCTTGTTCCCGTCGCTGGCGCTGTCTATTTTGAGCCTTTTGGGTGGGAGCCACCGCGTTCACTCAGTCATCTCTGTTTGATTGACATCAGTCATCATTAGTCAGTAGCCATTCAATGCACTCATTTATTGGGTTTTAGGGTGACTACCACTCGGCCTTGCTCGGGGACAGACTGATTCATTCCCCTAAATCAGAACCTTTTATTTCGCCCATTTATTACTGCATTCTGCGTCTGAAGCCTTCACTCCATTTTCAGGGTTTTTACTGGCTCTAAATTGGGCTCGGGTGGTGAATTTTATTTCTCGGTTCAAACTGCACATATAGGCAAAAACAATGTAGGCTAACGATAAAATGGTAAAATCCGCTTTGTTGCATAGCGGATTGTCGCATAATTTGGGTTTTTGCATAGAACTGCCAAATCCCGAACCGTTTCTAATTCATGCCATTGTAAAGGGGTAAATTGCTACATGATGTACAAATGTTCATGGCTCGGATATTAAACCCGTACCCCATCTGACCACATGTCACATTGGCCTGATACCTGACAAAAGCACAGCATATCTTTGGACCCCGCTTCGGTCAGGATGCAGACCTCTTAATATGATGTGCTCTCCTGGTCTGTAGAATTATCATTCTACTGGATGTTTCTTATATGCGTTTCATCTATACTCATAGTGGCTAGTGTCCAGTTCCAGCAAAAATGGTTTTGTGAACTTCTCATTGCATTATCTTAAACTGCCACGTGTCCGCCTCCTGTCAAACTGATATGGGTCTGTTCGCTGCGATACCATGAAATAAACACTAATTAAATATTTATCCACTTTTTAACACGAAGTGTACGCTAGTTAAATATTTATCCACTTCTTCACACAAAGTGTATGCTAGTTAAATACTTATCTACTCCTTAACATAAAGTGTTAAACACAGTTTGATCATTTTGTATTTTTGAATTAACCCCACAAAGTCTTCTCATATGCATAATCTTGGCATCCCAGGTTTGACATATTAATCTTTTAGCCTGCGGTGGTCATCGTGCAAAAACTGTTTTAGTCACAAATTAGTCCCAGTTTTCAGTTTCTCCACAGTGTCTATCCATGATTATAGAGACATTTATGAAATCTACAGGAAAGTCATACGCATGGCATAAGCTCTTCACTTTCTACCACAATACTACTTTCAAATTGTACCTTTATTAAGTGTAAGCTAGTCCTAAGCTTCCCGGTGCTACGTATCTGTACAGAACTTTATTAAATCTACCATAGGTGCACAAATGTGTCATAAGATAGCAACTGTCTTCTACAGCACTCAACGCTAACTATAGTCTCTAACTGAACTCAGGCTGTAGTAAAAAAACGTATTTAGTAAAATCAAAGTAAAATGAAGCAATAAGCTCTTGTTCACGTCGACGTGCTCCTTTGAAACTGAAGAGATGTTTATTGAATGTAAAATGAAGTGCGTATGTGTGCCACACCCTTGCTGGGGTGGTTGAGTGCTCTGCCAGTGCTCGTCTGCCACAGTTGGTTCGGTGCCAGGCGGGTGAGGTAGGGGCGCACCTGCGCTCGGGGTGAGGGGTGGTCGGGGGGGGGCAGCTCCTCCGCAGCAGGTCTGGGGGTGCTGCAGGGCTGCAGAAAAGCTCCTGCAGGTGTTCTGTGCTTCTTAAAACTCCCACTCCTAAAAAGACGCCTCTGCTTTAGTACACACACACACACGCACATGCATGCACACACACATACACATGCACACATACATCGCACACACACAACAAAATACAGACACACACTCTCATATGTGCACGCGTACACACGCACGCACACACACACATTGCCATAGCATTGTGGGAACACGCTTCATTTTGATGCTTTTGGTTCTAATTCTAGCAGTTAAACTGTGTTTGGTAGCTCACACCTGGCTGTGCTGTCGTGGTAACTAAAAGATGTTGCTCAGTGATAAACTCAGTAAATCAAACCCTTCAGACTGTGTATTTATCCACGGTTTGAAACAACATTCGAGAACATTGTCGTGACTATTATATGTTACAAAAATGGCAAATATTTTTTCCAAAATCTTTTTCATCTGAAAATTGGGCACCTGCTGGAGAGGGAGTTAATAAAATGTGTTTAATAACACACCTCAGTGTTCCTCGGAAGTCATGTGACCATAAACAGTGAAGGGGTGTCCTTGTTGGACGAAGCTGTAAATGCTCCAGAATGAGGATCAGGCCTCAGCCGCATAGCTCCGCCGCTCCTTCCTGCGCTCGCCGTCGCTGGTGCGTCTGTCGGCCATGTGGCCCGGCAGGCCTGCCTGTGATTGGCTGAGGAGTGAGGCAAGGGGGTGGGGCTTGAGCAGGCAGGCAGCGGCGACTGCTGCCCCAGCTGCGGGGACGGCGGCAGCGGAGGTGAGAACCGAGGCAGAGAAGCAGAGGAGCATGGCTGGGCTGGTGCACCTGTGCGCGCTGTTCATATGGACCACAGGTGAGTCCACACCTGTGTGCGCCGTTCGTATGGACCACAGGTGAGTCCACTCTGTCCACACCTCGCCTTCTCACCACCCCTTCTGTCCAAGGGATGGGACCAGGGCCCCTTCTTCAGAGGGCTGCAGGCTGTTTGCAATGACCACACGAGCAGAGAGCAGACCGTCTTATTTTACTCAGTTAAGAGTTAGCGAAAATCTGCACCTGTTTTTTGTGCTTAGTCCAGTGTTCACGTGCAGAATTTTGCTATGGAAATTTTTTTGTTCTGTAGAGAAGAGCAAATGGATGAAATAGCATGGGAATTTGATAGGCTGTGGTGCTGGTGTTGCTTTTAATTATCACTATTACACTGAATGTTTAATTGTATATTTAACATTATAATTTGGTCAATATAATGTTTTCTAAAAACATTCAACTATATTCGTAATGTTGTTGTCAAAACGTTATGTTCACTGGGCCTGGAATGTTTATTTTTTATTTTTGGCACATTCCATTTCCTAGAAATATGGAAAAAGCAGGAAAACTACAATTCAGACAAATTTTTTTTTTACATATTTGTGCTCCAGTTATGATTATTAATATATTGTAAATTGTGTGTAGCTGCCTTATCAGTTTTTTTTTTCTTAATGCATTATTTATTGTTATTTATTCTGTGTTTACAGTTTATTTTTTTAAATCAAAGTGGGAAAACTCGGAAATAATGTCTGTACAAATAAAAGATTTAGGTCACATGCAATTGTCAAAAATATGTATGGAGAAACTAATATTTATAAAAGTCTTTCCTTTATTAGTATAATGTGTGATATACAGTATTGAGCCATATTTACACAGTAATGTCAGACTTGTGTTATGTTACTTGTGCTGGCATAAAGAAGCAATATTACACACAGCTAAAACCAAAAAAAAAGTCACTCTTAAAAAGTATTTTAGTCTAAATTTACACTTAAATCTTGTTTCTGTTAGTTTTTTGTTAAATACGACAAAGATTGCCAATGAGGTAAAAGCTTTACTTGCTTCAAGATTTGCCAGTGGGGTAAGACAATTTCACTTATCAAGTAAAAAGTAACGTAAAACACGCTAATATTTTCTAGTCTCATGACAAGACAAAAACACTTAAGACACTGTTTTTGCAGCCCAGTGTTACTGGCACAAGAATGACGGCCAGGTTTATAACAGCAATATTATATAGCTGGTACAGTTATAAACGAAGCTGCATGAAAAGGTGATTTGGGGTTTAAATATATTCAATATTGCATAATATTCATATAGGACTACTGTAAATATGCCAGTGACCTAGGAGTGTTTATGGTTTAGTCTCAGGGCTTAGCTCCATTAGCTGAGTTTAGTAATACAGAAAATGGAGGACAGGTCTATGGGCCCGATCTCAGCACCATGTTGCAGTCTTTGATTGTTCTGACCATAGCCGTCAGCACTGTATAAATTAGGGAAGAGCTCCCCATTGACTTTGCTTTAAAAGCTTGTTTTTTATTTGTGGATATTTGTGCAGATACACGTAAAAATGTCCTTCTCTGGAAAAACTACGTTGTGTGAATTTTGACTGTTGCTGAAGTGTCAGATTGAAATTGGAAATGGGTGTACTTTTTTTGAGCACAGATGTGTAAGGTGGAAAATTCAGCAGTGGCAGTCTCCATTTTGAGGCGCCGTACACTTTCCACTGTTGTGAAACGCAGGGCCGTGCTGTGTAAGGTCTGCTCCTTGTTCTGCTCAGTGTGGTGGAAAGGTTCAGTTTGTGATTTCACAATGTATGCGACAGTCACTACCATGTTCATCGCCCTCAAGGTCTGAGCAGTCTACGGGGGTTTTTTTAATTCATTTTTAAGCATCTTAAGAACAGAATTACATGCTTGTTTTTGGGTCATATGGGAACACTGGTGTGTCCTTGAGAAATTACCAGTAATTTAACATTCAAGATTTCAGATCAGTAATTGACTCAGTTGTCACAGCAACTGTGTGTACATCTGCTATTTGAATCTTATTGTCTGTTTTACGTTTAAAGTTGTTTAGAATTAAAAAACAGCTGTGGAATAAGTTTGCCAGGATATTCTCTCTTTCTATCTCTCCCACTCCCTCCCTCCGTCTCTCAGTTCAAGTTGCTTTATTGGCATGAAATACAAATGTAATTATTTCCAAAGCATGCATATAAATAATATGTAAAATAATAATAATATTAAATAACAATAATAATGATAAACGTAATAATATATAACAATGACAACAATAACAGCAACAACCACAAGAGAAGTAAATAATTTAGACATGTTTATATCGGGTATATATAAACTCTCTTGCTTTCTCTCTTTCACTCTCTCTTCCTCCCTCCCTCCCTCCCTCCATCCCTCCAAGTGGCTGTCCAGTCGATTGGCTGGACCACCCGCTACCCGGAGCTGGGTAAACTGGAGAGCCTGCAGTGCAGCTGTAGGGAAGGGCAGTGCCAGCCTGCGTTCTGGTGTCGATTACGCAGCGGTCAGTTCCAGTTCCTGTTCTCCCACAACACGGTGGACAAGTCCACGTACGGCTCGGAGTCCGACAAGCTCCTGTACACGGGCGGCGTTCAGGTGGGCAGCAGGGCCATCTACTCCCTGAAGATCGTGAGGGTGACGAAGGAGGACGCGGGGCTGTACTTCTGCGTCTTAATGGCCAAAGGTGTCCTGTACCTGGGATCTGCTGCGGACCTCAGGCCGGGAGGTCAGCTCATCGCCCTGCTTCTTTATCGGCCTGTCGCCTGTTTGCAGCCGCGCCAGATAGTCTTTATTTTTTCTAGTCGTTTAACAGTGTAGTTAATCTGGCCTTTATTGTGCTTTGGACATTTTCTGTGGCATTTTTGATCTGTCTACTTCACTCAGTCTTAATCTCGTTGTCTCTGAATCTTCCAGAAACGCCTCCTACACTCGCCCCCATCACCACCACCACCAAGGCAAAGGCCAAGGCCAAGGCCCCTCCATCCTGCTCCTGTCGTGACCAAGGCAAAACTAAGCCAGGCAAGCCAGGTACGCACTGTAATGTAATGTAATGTAATGTAATGCACTCAAAAAATCAAACCACAAACACTGAACTGAGGGACGGATGGCATCGTTACTTGGAGTCATGTCTTTTCTGATTTTGAACCGCCCGATGCCGGTTGCCGCTTCTTAACAAGCTGAGGTTGTGCTAGGTTTCTTCTCGGGGGGGAGGGGGGGAAGGGGGTGTGCAGAATGGTGTCTGAATTCAGCCTGGGAGGGGAAGTCTGTGCCCAGCTCTTAAAGAGCCACTTCAGTGTGGGGTTTTGTGATCACGCGAGCGTATAGTGGGCTGCGCTGGGCTGAGATGACACCGCCTGAGGGCGGAACCAGACGAGAAGCCGTTAAACTCTGCGCAGACGCGCACGTCCAGGGCCTGGCGGGCGAGGTCACACACAGCCCCACAAAGCCCCCACCCCACCCCACCCAGGGTATTTTTTATATTTTGGTGTCAGCATGTTGAAATTACAGTACATTTTATACAAAGTCCCACTAAATGTTTCTCGGTCTCCCTCTCCCCCTCTCTCTCTCTCTCTCTCTCTCTCTCTCCTGCCCTCCCTCCCTCCCTCCCCTGTAATCCTGTGTGTATTCTCAGTGAAAGGATGCAGTCTCGCAGTGTTTTGGTCGCTTGTGGGAACACTCGTGACCCAGGCTCTGGTCTTACTGGGCACACTGCTGTACTTTTCGCGTGAGTAAACCCCCCGGCTGCCACACTCCTCTCGCCAGAAAACCACCAAAAACCGAAACGACCAAAACCCCGCTCAGAACCCTTGTGCACGAGGGACCAAAAGGGTGCGTGTGGACAAAGAGATGGTGCAGACCGCCCTGACGTAACCATGGCAACCGCACATTATCCTACAGCCTTACAGAACAAGCGCGTTCTGTGAACACACACAAAGCACTGCATTTTTCTTACACTTACATTTTGTGGCCATTTAACGGACGCTCTTATCCAGAGGAACTTGCACACAAATCTGTACACGAAGTGGCCAGAATTCATAAATCATCAACATTCCAAGTAGCAATTAGAGCACACTACTTGGGCCATGACACCCCAGCGATAGATACTCCTTTGTCACTATAATTGACATGTGGAAGGGAAGGTGTGTGTGGGGGGGTGGCGGGGGGAGGGGGGTTGGGAAATATAAGGAGAAGGAAATAGGAAATAGGAGAAGATGTGGAAGAGGGGAATGGGAATAAGGGTGGAGACAGGTGGAGTGCCGTCAGCCAATGAGAGCACAGACTGAGGACAAGCAGTCACAAAGATGTTTATTAATTTGTTTAAGATGCTGTTGTTGCAGGTCTTCCCAGGAAGTGTCGCCACCGTATTGCCAAGTGAGTGCTGAACTGTACATATCATTTATCTTTGATTGTATTACTGATTTATAAATGTATTTATTATACAAACAAATTATTGCATTGATGCTCTTTCCCCGGAGACCTATATTCCTGGATGCCAAGCATGTGTCAAATAGGCATTCAACTTTACTGAACTCTTTAGATGCTGGTGAAAGTTGAAAAAAAGTACATGAGAATAAGCAACACAACATCTCACTAAGCAAAACATGCAATCATGTGAAGGAAGAGTTTTGTCCTCAGTACTGTTGAGAAGTTACGTTTTTTTATATTAGTGTATCTGATATACGATGTGTGTCTGATGTGTTTGTGCCTGATATGCATTGTGTGCGTGTGGGTGTGTGTGTGTGCCTGTATGTCTGTGTCTCCTGTGTGCCTGTGTATCTGATATGTGTGTGCATGTGTAATGTGTGTGTGTGTCTTTGTGTCTGTGTCTGATGTGTGTCTTTTCCTCTTCAGGAGGTAGTTGTCAGGCTAAAGAATAGGTCACACAGCCAACCCGTGACAAGAAGGCAAGTTCTCCCTCATACTCTCCTGTCATTATCAATGAACATGGCTGCTGCCATGGATACATACTACTGTAACATGAATGGATGCATTCTGTGCATGGGTACATACTACTGTAACATGGATTTATCCATACATGAATACATACTACTGTAACATGGATGCATACTGTACATGAATACATACTACTGTAACATGGATGCATACTGTACATGGATACATACTACTGTAACATGGATGCATACTGTACACGAGTACATACTACTGTAACATGGATGCATACTGTACATGAACACATACTACTATAACATGGATGCATACTGTACATGGGTACATACTACTGTAACATGGATGCATACTGTACATGAATACATACTACTGTAACATGGATGCATACTGTACATGGATACATACTACTGTAGCATGGATGCATACTGTACACGATTACATACTGCTGTAACATGGATGCATACTGTACATGGATACATACTACTGTAACATGGATGCATACTGTACACGAGTACATACTACTGTAACATGGATTTATCCATACATGAGTACATACTAATGTAACATGGATGCATACTGTACATGAGTACATATTACTGTAACATGGATGCATACTGGACATAAGTACGTACTACTGTAACACGGATGCATACTGTACATGGACACATACTACTATAACATGGATGGATACATACATGGATGCATACAAATATAGCATAGATGGACACATGGTGTATGTAATTTTGAGCACACAACAAAATAAACATTCCTGTCAAAATTAAAAATTGCATAAATTATTAATAAATCAAATAAAAATAATTACTGAAATAATACATAAATAAATGCAATTACAATAAAAATTAAAACCATTAAATACATTTAAAACTGAAATGAATTCATATAAAAATAAATGATTATTACTCTTTTAATTTTTTAATTCCGTAAGCAAATGCCATCTATTCTCAGATTTATTTATTCAATTATGCAATCATTTATTTTTAGTTTTGACAGATGTGTGTGACACCTCCACACTTGTGAATATGGGATTAAAGGTTAGGTCTAAGCAGATTTGATTGTGAACAGAAACACACTTAAAAGAGAAAACATTACTTGTCTCTCTGCGATGTGTCTGTGTGTATGTAGGGTTCCCAGTTCAGAGGCTTTTAACTGGATCCACTTCACCACGGAACCATAGGAGTGGAATCACATGCTTCACCCCGATGGCTTCTGCAAGTTTGTTCTGTTTGGTTCTGTTCTCCATTTGGACTTTTAAAGGGGTTGGCTAAGGGAATATGTAAAAATTTTGATGGTATGTTAATTCTTTAAAAAGGTTGACCCCTTTACTCTGTGAGATGAAGTCTCTCTCTCTTGTTACGGTATGACTGACTAGAATGTACTTCTCATTTTCATACAGTATATACTTTCACATAACGCACACATACACACACACGCACACTTGTAAAAAATGTTTGATATTTTTATATGTGTGATTTATTTTGGGATATTTGTATGACTGTGTTTTTTGAATGACTGTATTTTCTAAATTTGACAAAAAGTATTTCATTGACTGGTCAGGAATCTATTTACTTTACACACATTCTTAAATTACAACTGATGTTATGACCAAAAGCTTTTTCTGTGCTGCATTTATCTAGTGCCATCTTGTTAAAATAAAATGTAAATATTTATGCTATAATTAGATTCATTTTGCTATCGGTTTGCAGTTGTGTTTTGTCTCCAGTAATGTGTGGTGCCAGCTGTTGATGTTATTAGAATGCATGAATTAGTTCTTGCTCTTGCACAAACGCATATGAAAAACATGTGACCTGTTCTATTTGGTGTGGATGTGCAGTTGGAGGGGGCTGACGTCAATGGGGAGGTGATTCATTTTCCGTGGTGCCAAATTAATTGATTCACACTCACTCACACCACTGAGGCATGCTGGTTAAAATCCAATGATGACAGAGAGCAAACAGACTGTGATGTTCACTGAGGCAGTTTGAGTGTAAACTGTCAGTACAACTGCCCCCTTCCATCTGTTTCATTCTTTCTATTTCTCTACTTCATCTGCTCTCCTTCCTGTTATCTCATGCTTTACTTGAAATGACAATTATAAGAAGTGGTTTATATGTGCACCCAGTCACTTGTTTGTCACAGGTACATGTCAGGTATGCTCCTCTTGTTTTTTAAGTGCACTCACATTTTCCATCATGCCTAGTGTTTTGATGGCAAATTTAACCATAAACCTTTTGAGGGCAACTCTTCCCTCTCACTTTAGAGGAAGCATCTGTTTACATGTCTGTGTGTGTGTGTGTGTGTATGTGTGTGTGCGTGTGCATCTGCGTTCATGTTCGTGTGTGTGTGTGTGTTTTAGATGCATATAAATTTCTGAGATTATGACTAAATATCTTTTACATAAGGGGATGAACATTTATTAGTACTTGTATACCCGTGTTGATGATGACAACGGTTTAGTGAAAATGTTTTAAATGGAAACCGCACTGGCTGGTAAAGACCCTTTCCTGTGTATGTGTGTGTGTGTACAAGTGTGCCTGTGTGTGTGTGTGTGTGTGTCTGTGAGGGGGAGGTGCAGAGTGCATTGAGGTGCCATATCTTCACCTTGCTGGCTTTACAGCTCAGAGCTTCTCGTTTCTGTACTGCAACAAACGGAGACCGCAGAGAGACCACAGCTGTCACCACAGGAAGAGAAACAGATAGAGAGATGAGGGAAGAGAGTAACAGATAGAGAGGTGAGGGAAGAGAAACAGATATAGAGATAGAGGGAAGAGAAACAGATAGAGAGATAGAGGGAGAGAGAGAGAAAGAGAGAGAGGAGGGGGAGAGAGAGATTGAGAGAGGAGAAAGAGAGAGAGAGAGGAGGGGAGAGAGAGAGAGAGGGGGAGGTCTGGGGCATTGAGCTGGCTCTAGTAGAGCACAGCTGTGAGTTCTGTGCAGATTGAGCTGTGTGTAGGACAGACTTTAGGGGGAATCATACTCTCTCTTCCTATCACTCCCTCTCTCTTCCTTTCTCTCCCTCTCTCTCTCCAGCTCTCTCTCTCCCTCTCTCTTGAGTTCACAAAGTAGGCCTATGTGTTAGTATATGTGTGTGTGTGTGTGTGTGTTTCTCTTTCCTGCGCTCTCTCTCTCATACATTTCTTTGCTCATTCATTCCAGTGATTTGTACTGCAGCATTTGAGGCAGTTTACATGCACAGCACATGTATTTTAGCACAGCACTGCGACAATCCATGGTCTTTCCTTCCATAGAAAAAAAAAAGCTCTGTTTCAGATCACATGAAGTCCCTGAGTGAATCTATTCTCCTGCTCCACTGGTGGGCTACTGTGCAGAAGCAGCAAAGTTTTGGAGGGAAAGTTTGAGTCAGCACTCACGGGCCGAAAGGAAACGCTAATGGAAACAGGAAAAGGCCGGTTAACAGCAAACCCGTGTCTCTATTGCATTCACACACCCACCTCTGTTAAAGAAAAACAGAATGCGCCTTGCAGAGGCGAGACCAAGTCATTGTTTTGCAAGTCACAAGTAAGTTTCAAGTCTTGGCATTCAAGTCCAAGTGAAGTCACAAGTCATTGGTGTTAAAGTCAAAGTCAAGTTGCAAGTCATTTGTGATATTGTCAAGTCGAGTCTAAAGTCATCAAATTTGTGACTCGAGTCTGACTCAAGTCCAAGTCGTGTGACTCGAGTCCACATCTGTGGTGTCTTGTGTGTCATAAAGATGCATGATGTCCGTGTATGCTTTTTTCCCACAACACATTAACTGAACTCATCAGAGCAAGGCCTTAAAGTGAGGAAGGCGCTCGCATGGAAAGCTCTGAACGGCATGGCCAGTGTGTAGAAATCCAACCGCCCCCGACATATCAAGCGCAGCCTCTTCTCTGCGACTATTGAGTCCGTTCTTCTGTATGGATGTGAATGCTGGACCCTAAAGCCCACCCTGCAGAAGTCCCTGGACGGATGCTACACCAGAATGCTGCGTGTAGTACTGAGCATCAACCAGAACGAACATATTACCATCAAGGATCTGTATGGGGGGTTATCAAGGGTGAGTGGAAAAAATAGCATCCAGGACAATGAGGCTGGCTGGTCACTGCCAGAGACACCGGGAGCTCCCAGCCAGAAAACTGGTGCTGTGGGAGCCAACACACGGACATCGATCACGAGGGCGTCCCACAACAATGTACGTGGACGTAGTAAAGGAAGATGCAGGGGCGGAAAGTACTGGCGACCTAGCCAGATGCATGGAGGATTGAGATGACTGGAAACGCCGCTGGAGGGCTCGTCTGAGGAAGACCTAGATTAAATATTAAGGTCATTAAATTTAATTAAACTGAAATTGTAGTACATTATTATATATTGATTAAGGAAATAAATAAATAAATAAATAAATAAATAAGTAACAACCTGGCAAAGAGACTTAGGCTAAATAAGAATGGACAAAGGCAATTATTGATAGACTATCACTGAGACATAATTTAAATTTTAAAAAATATATATTATTGTACATAATTTAAATCTTAATATTAATGTGGTTTATTAAAATATGTTAATAGGGCTAGGTTTATTACGTTTGCAATTAGACTTCGGTAAAATACATTTTGTTAAAGAACTGCCTATTGACTTAAATGTAGGCATATCACGTAAAGGTATAACGACGGATGCACAAAGTTCTGCCATAGTTTCCATCCGCTGCAGCACAATTCGTGACGTCTCCTGTCTCGTGCATAGATATTTTTTGTCCGTGAAAAATCATAACGGTTAATAAACGGTCTGTGACGCATTACTGTACGCAAGCTTAGCGAGCCATTTTCTTTTAAATTGACCTAACTATAATAACTGTTAGCCAGGCAGTTCGCTCGATCGGCGAGCGGTTCATCTGTCCAACCCTTCACGGTCAAGAAGATTTGGACAGCACCATGTCAGAATCTGACGAAAAGCGCCGACCTGGTAAGGAATCGCTTTCTATTTCAAGTAACGTTAGTCTAGACTAGCTAACGTCCAAACTCTGTCTGAAGTAGCAAGCAGGCTTGTTTTGTGAATCATGCATTTGAGTGCCTGTTCTGTTATCAGCATGCAAGTAACACGGGGAAGTAGCGACATCTAGCTGTCTGCTAGCTAACGTTATGTAATTTATATAGCTACATAATACAGGTTAACTTGAGTAACTTTCAAGTTGCCTTGCTAGCTAACAGTTATATTTGTATCATGCACAAATAAGCGGATGCAAACATAATACATACTAACGTTAACGTTAGCTTGCCTGATCAAAATACAAATAACTTTAATATTCAGATCAGTCAGTTAAAATGGCTAACTATCCAACAACTCCAGTCTAACGTTAGCCAGGTAGCTCCCCGGCTACAGATAATCAAGATTTTTACTATTTTACTCCTGTAGCTAAGTGCAACTACCACGCGCAGCCAGCTGACGTTGCATTATGGAAATACTGCAATATCGAGTAAATAGTCTATTATTCATTCATTCATTCATTCATTCATTCATTCATTCATTCATTCATTCATATTGATCAGTTGGCCTGTATTTCACAGCAGTGTACTTAGCAAAAATTGGCCATTCCAATATCTGAAAGAAGCATTGCATATTTGGGCATATATTGTTTTGCAATATTTATATTTCAGTGTATGTTCAGTACATTCTATTTCCATAAGGGTTCAAATATGACAAAATCCTGATGAAAACCAGGATGTTTTTTTTATTTTTATTTTTTATGTGAGGTGCTAAGAGGAAAGTTTGTGGAGACACCACGGAACTGTGTCACCTGTTGTCTCGTTTGCTGCCGATCTCCTGCTGTCTTTTGCCCCAAGCTTCAGTTTCTACATATCCGGAGAACATGGACGGTAGCTTTGGGCTGTGCGGGTGGCTTATAATCATCTTCTCTGTCCTGCTGATCATCATCACCCTGCCATTCTCCATCTGGGCATGCATGAAGGTATCTCCACACCCCGGTTTAGATCCTGATCATTTGCCCAGGCCATCATTAATGAACGAGCACTGCTGGTCGCTTTGGAGATACGACTGGAATAGCATGGCTGCTTTAGATAAATAGGTTCCCCTGGCTGTCAGGGCATAATAATTATTTGAATTTTTTGAGGTACCCTGACCAGCAATACGCGGGTATAAATTATAGATGGATGGATGTTTTGGAGTGTGTGGGCAGGAACTGGGTTGTCCTCTACATCCTGGCCCTTGATGAGGGCATCTTTCTGCATGTCAGGCTGATGCCCTTTGACCTTTAAACACCCTGATAACACAGCAGGGATTGGGCCCATAAGAATGTAGCGTTGGGAGCCTCCTCAGCCCTGATCGTGGAGGGCCATGGAGTCCGCTGGTTTTTATTTACGCTCCTGTTATCACCATCCAGTTTATAACACAGTAACCCTGGTTACGTGAGTTAGCCTAGCTATGGGATCACAGCTTTAATCGATCAGTTAAGAGCTCAGTACCAGTAAAAACCAGCGGAAACTGAGCCTCCTCTGAACCAGGGTCGGGGAGAACCAGCTCACCCGTTTTCTGTTGGTGTTGTACAGACCGTCAAAGAGTACGAGCGGTCCATCATCTTCCGGCTTGGGCGGATCCTGCGGGGCGAGGCTCGCGGGCCAGGTACAACGCCACAGTTGTAGTTCACAGTCTGTAGCACTCCACCTCATAGAAACAACCTTACCATGGTGCTCATGGCTTTGATTGACGTTTGTCCAGTAAAGCAACGCTTTTTTTTTTTTTTTACTGCACGCACTCTTCCAGGGCTCTTCTTCATACTGCCCTGCACTGACAGCATCATCAACGTGGACATGCGCACTATAACCTTCGACATCCCTCTACAGGAGGTAAGGCCACACATCAAACTCCTGAGTAGAGGGACAAGACTCCATTTCCCAGCAGGCCCCTGGTCTCTGCATTGCTGGGACAGTGCACACTCAGCATTATTTGCTTAAATTATTCACTTGTTTATCTCATACATATGTTAACACACTAGGCTTTGTGTGAGCACTGTCACTGAGAGGAGAGACATTCGTTTCAGCTCTTCCACAAAAAGTTTTTGTGTCACAAAAAATTTTTTTTTAATGGTCATAAACTTTTCCCATAACATCAAAAATGTGAACCACATTCACTGACATCAGTCTTTAGTCAGACTGAGAACTGGTTATGGTGCTTGGAATTTCCATTTTTAAAAGTTAACTTTGAAACTTATGTCCCTGATTATTTTACAAAACTGAATTTGAAAACTTTGAAAGTTGACCTTGAAAAGTCTTTGAAAAGTCTTTGAATTTTGAACTGAATTGTGAATGCCTGTAGCTAGGGACATCCCTGTGGTGATCTGACAACCCCCTGTGTCCTCCCCACCAGGTGCTGACTAAGGACTCGGTGACGGTGAGTGTGGAGGGTGTGGTGTACTACCGGGTGAGGAACGCCAAGCTGGTTGTCGCCAACATCACCAACGCAGACTCCGCCACACGCCTGCTGGCCCAGACCACCCTGCGCAACGTGCTGGGCACCAAGAGCCTGGCAGAGCTGCTGTCCGACCGGGAGCAGATCGCCCTGAGCATGGAGGTACCGCTAACCGCACCTGAGAGAGGTACCGCACGCTGAGCATGGAGGTACCGCTAACTGTACCTGAGAGAGGTACCGCACGCTGAGCATGGAGGTAGCGCTAACCGTACCTGAGAGAGGTACCGCACGCTGAGCATGGAGGTAGCGCTAACCGCACCTGAGAGAGGTACCGCACGCTGAGCATGGAGGTACCGCTAACCGTACCTGAGAGAGGTACCGCACGCTGAGCATGGAGGTAGCGCTAACCGCACCTGAGAGAGGTACCGCACGCTGAGCATGGAGGTAGCGCTAACCGTACCTGAGAGAGGTACCGCACGGTGTGAGGGGGATAACCGTACCTGAGAGAGGTACCGCACAGTGTGAGGGGGATAACCGTACCTGAGAGAGGTACCGCACGGTGTGAGGGGGATAACCGTACCTGAGAGAGGTACCGCACGCTGAGCATGGAGGTACCGCTAACCGCACCTGAGAGAGGTACCGCACGCTGAGCATGGAGGTACTGCTAACTGTACCTGAGAGAGGTACCGCACAGTGTGGGGGGGATAACTGTACCTGAGAGAGGTACGCACAGTGTGGGGGGGATAACTGTACCTGAGAGAGGTACCGCACAGTGTGAGGGGGATAACCGTACCTGAGAGAGGTACCGCACGGTGTGAGGGGGATAACCGTACCTGAGAGAGGTACCGCACAGTGTGAGGGGGTTAACCGTACCTGAGAGAGGTACCGCACGGTGTGAGGGGGTTAACCGTACCTGAGAGAGGTACCGCACGGTGTGAGGGGGATAACCGTACCTGAGAGAGGTACCGCACGTGAGGGAACCGTACCTGAGAGAGGTACCGTGCGGTGTGAGGGGGTTAACCGTACCTGAGAGAGGTACCGGATCGGATGTGTTTCTGAATTAGCAGCTGCCATGGAATCCGCCATTGGAGTTGTCCAGAAATAAATGTGCAGTCTCCTGTGTTTGGACAGTAGGTGTAGCACAGGAGCACAAGAGTACAGGGCTAGAGATGGATGAAGTGACCCCTCCCCCTGCCTCCTCTCCAGCTGTCGTTGGACGTGGCCTCGGAGGCCTGGGGCATCAAGGTGGAGCGGGTGGAGATAAAGGACGTGAAGCTGCCCCATCAGCTCCAGAAGGCCATGGCGGCCGAGGCAGAGGCCGCGCGCGAGGCTCGAGCCAAGGTACGCCACGCCCCGCCCCTTCACACTCTGGGGTGGGGTTAATGGAAAAATACCCCGCCCCCTTCACACTTTGGGGCGTGGTATAACAGAGAAATGCCCCGCCCCCTTCACACTCTGGGGTGGGGTTAACAGAGAAATGCCCGCCTCCTTCACACTCTGGGGTGGGGTTAACAGAGAAATGCCCCGCCCCCTTCACACTCTGTGCCAGAGTCCCATTTCAAATCGTCATACAAGAAATACAAATTATACATCAAAATTTCAGTATTTCAGTAGATCATGCAGATTCCATCGCCCCCTGCAGATCCTTCTTCCTCTCCTCCCTGAGTCATCCTTTCTTTCTCGTCATTCTCCTCTGACCCACCCACTTACTCTATCCCTCTCTCTTTCCGTTCTGACCTTATTACCTCTCTCTCGCTGTCCTCACCTCCCCCCCCCCTCCGGCTCGCCCCTGGCTCCGCTCTTCTTCGCGCGCGTGCGCGGTGTGGCGCCCCCCGCAGGTGATCACGGCGTACGGCGAGATGAACGCCTCGCGGGCGCTGAAGGAGGCGTCGCTGGTGATCGCCGAGTCGCCGGCCGCGCTGCAGCTGCGCTACCTGCAGACGCTCAACACCATCGCCGCCGAGAAGAACTCCACCATCATCTTCCCGCTGCCCATGGAGATGTTCGCCGGCTTCGTGCGGAGCAGCCCCGACGCAAAGGCCTTCCCGTAGAGCGCCTGGCGGGGCTCCTCCGTCCGGAGTCATCCCGTCGCCCGCTGGCGTTTGGGCCTTCCGCACACCGCCACCGCCGCTCTGGAGGGAGCCGAGCCAGACGTTAACCCTTTGAACACCGGAAAATTCCATTCCTCCAGAAAGAAACGTTTTAAAAGCATCTTTAACTGAAACATTTTTAAAAAATTGCTTTTTAAAGTCATTTACAATCAATTAATTGAAACATTTTTACCCTTTTGACACGGCTAAAATTCCTGCAGATTACTGTCCATTTTTAAATACGAGTTTTCACTCATGTATAGGAGAAAATTGTTCTTAGAAATAATTGTACATTTTGATTTGATGTCATTCTCAGGGAAGTTGTGGTTGTGTTTTCAAATTTTAACAGCATCTAAAGAGTTATAGTATTTCATATATGTATTTGACCCCCCACGGTTGCCGCAAACTGGCTCTGCTTGACTCGACGTGTCACAGTGTGTTTTAATCGTTGTTAAACAGTCCCGAAGTGTCTGGTGCCCGTTCAGAGTTCGGATTTCTTACGGATTGCCCAGGAATCCAGGAATTGCCCCGGTAGTTTTAAGAAACGGCCACAAAAGTTTGTTTGTGTTTGTGTGCACGCGTGCGCATGTATGTGTGTTTTTCTGTGTATGTGTGTGTGTATTTGTGTGTGTGTGTGTTTGTCTATGTTTGTGTGTGCGTGCGTGCGTGCGTGTGTGTTTGTGTGCATGCACGCGCATGTGTTTGTGTATATGTGTTTGTGTGTGTGTGTGTGTGTGTGTGTGTGTTTGTCTGTGTGTGTGTGTGTGTGTGTGTATGTGTGTTTGTCTATGTGTATATGTGTGTGTGTGTGTTTGTGTATGTGTGTGTGTGTGTGTTTGTGTGTGTGTGTGTGCGCGCGCGCGCGTGTGTAATAGAGGTGGGTAGCACCCCCTACAGAGGAATCTGTTGAGGCTGTTTCCTGTCAGCCCAGTTTAAGCTTCTGTGTGCTTCTGTTGGTGTGAAACGAGGACGACCACAGCCTGGAGGGCTCTCTGTTCTTAATGACCATCTAATAAAGACTCTGGCTTCCCTTCGATTTGTTTATCTGTTGTCAAATGCTGTGCAGTATAAGAAGTACATCATTTTTAATTTAACTGTGTAATGTTTTTTATTTATTCAAATGTGAAGTTTTACGGATGTTTTTTGTAATGTTTAGTAATGGCAGGACAGGTAATGCATTAGCTTGTGTATTATATGTATTGTACTAACATACCCTTTTAAAATTCAAACCTGCTCCCTTACCTCTTTTCTTTACCTTGACAGTAATTTTTTTTAAATCAGTTGCTGTAGCTTGGTATATAAATTTCATTTTCTCTGAGTAAAATTCAGCATCCCACAAGTGTACAAATGAATAGTTTATTTATAATACTTTTAATGTAAACTATACTGTACTTCACTAATTCAGTAATATTCAAATCAATAATTTATGAATATTTTTCGAAGGCAGGTAGTTGCTCCAGGTGCCATGTAACCTTGTGGTTACATTAAAACCTTTTTTATGGTGCAGTACTGGTGCCAGACCAGGTCAAGTGCAAGACCAACAACCACGTACGCTAGCCATTTCACTCAAGCAAAGCAGGAGGCAGCGTAGCATTTTTCTGACGTGACTTGCTGAGGATGTCTTCAAACATTTATATTCACCATAGCTGCTAAATAAATTAGATTGTCTGTGCATGCCAATTTAAAATGGCATTTGGAAATTTGTTTACATTTTTTGCTTTGTTTTGACAAAAGGCAATGCACTTTGCCAAATGTTGAAACATTTGTAAACAACGTTTACATTGGTTGCTTCTTTTTTCGTAACTCCAGCAACCAACCAACCCCATAATACATGCCGACCAGCCCTGTGTTGGGGCTGGTTGGCGCAAGTGTGAGAATTTTAGAAAATATTTGTGGACAGTTAAATATACTTATTTATAGCTGAGTCCTTAACTTTTCATTTGCTACTGATTAGAATATTCTAACATATATTATGCTGAGAAATATGGCAAAGAGTGAGAAGTGTGCCAACTAACCCCGGCCTCCCCTCTTTGTATGCCACCAGTGACTGGATATTGTAGGCCTAAGATCGAGTGTTTTTACGTAGTAGACTCCATTATGACATTTCATAAGCGTCTACATACAATACAATGCACAAAATAGCCTACAGTGGCAAAATATAAAGACAAGAATAAAAACACATAGCGACACAATGCAGAATAGATAGCACAAACAATCAACAGTCACCTGTATTTGTTTGCAGAAATATTATTACTCAAAAAGTTGAATTAACCGCCTGTTGTCAGTACACAGTATTGATTAATCGATTGATTAGATTTGTTCCACTCAGACCCGATCAACGTAAATATATTTAACTCAACGTGGTGACGTGACATCGACTGAAACAGCTGTTTGGGTCAAAAATAGACATTGGACAGAAACCGGAGAATAATGTACAGCCTTGTGATAGATTTTTACCAATATAAGTAGGCCATAAAAAGCATGTAAACAAAAATAAATCAAAGACTGTATCATATTTAAAAAATTGTATTGAAGTGCCTTACTGTGTGCTAATATAAATCTATTAAAACTGTTAAGTGTAGCCCCCACCATGTTAGTTTTTACCCCACCCACGGGGTTAAACACAACATTTCACTCCCAGTACTTTTGGTCAGATCGCTAGTGAATGGTATGTCCCTGAAATGTCATTGTGATGTGTAATCATAGTCAAGGGATGCAGCTTGTTTGTATTTAAAAAATTATTAATCTACTGTGTTATTAAACACAGTGGTGCAGTGGGTACCACTGTCGCCTCACAGCAAGAAGTTTTTGGGTTCGAGCTAATTACAAGATGAGATGTTGTTATTGGCAGATGTAGCTGAAAGTCCAATGGGGAGAGTTATTTATAGTGGTACTGGAGCATTTGTGATGATGCAATCAGCAGGAAAAAAAAGGAGTGAGAACATAAAATAACCCAAGTGTGGGGCTTTATTGCATGGACATGTGAAGTTTTTTGTGAATTATGTCTGTTTACATGAGGTCAGAAGGTACAGAAGTTAATGTTCTTAAGGGCTGAGAGTCTGTGGTCATTGTGCTGTATTGGTAAGGTACATGTATGGGGCATACCCCGCCAAGGCGTAATTTGGCGGATGGCATACCTGCCAGCCCAATGTCCGCAGGGCTACTTCAGCGACGTGTGGGGAAGTTAGGCTAACCAACAGCATTTGTGTTTGTCCCCTGTACCCTTTTCTTTTTGCATATTTTTTGTTTTCAAGGTTTTGCATCATTTAATAATACCACAGAAATATACTGACAAGGATTTTGTGTTTATCACTTAGTTATTTAAGAAGAGAGTACAACAATTATTTTATTTTGTCTGGAGCAATGCACTTTGATCACACATACACACACAGACTTTTCCTTGTGGACTTAAAATGTTTGATTTAGTAATTACAATGATAAATACATTTTTATTATTTATTATTATTTATTATTTGAGACACTGATAAATAAAATGATGTGTTTTAGGATTAAACCAACAAAATTTCAGTTCAAAGGGATATCAAATCAGGGTGAAAAGTTCAGCTAAAAGACAAAATAGTATCTCTTAAATCTGTATGTTAAATATTTTTTCCAAACCAAATTACGATATACAGGTATAATATTTCTCCGAAGTGAAAATGTAAAAAGACATGGTGCTTTCTTTTTATTTCCTTAGCATAAAATGAGTTCTTTCATGTAGGCGAGTGCATTTGTATTTACAGTAAGTAGAACTTGCCTTTACCTCACCGGGGTCTCGCTCCTGACACACAGCGGGGCTGTGGTTAAGAGCAAACTCATACTTTAGCACAGAACGCTGCTGATTGGTGGGCTGCAGTCCTGCAAGCGCGTGCAGACCACCCCGCGTTGCGCACGGAATGCTCTGCAAGGTTTGTGCAATTACACTTTCTTTAATGGTGCGTTTAAGTAAGACTTTTTTTGAGGATGTGGGGAGCATGAAAGCTGCTTACTAGAATGGGGGGAGACGTATGATTCTAAGGGCGTTAGATGTAGCTGGAATTATATATATATATATATATAGCGCAAGTTGGTTTTCTGTAGTCTGTATAATTGTTTCTTTTCCCTACAGTAAAATATTCACTGTTAAATCAATACTAATCAATGGATTTTGCGCATAGTACATTTTATTCTCACTGAACTGATACAAATCCAATAGAAATAAATAACAACTTCAATGTGCGCAGACTGCGCCAAGTCATTATTTGGTTTGTATTTGGTTCTCTTTCAGAGGCCCAGATGATACAATGAATAATGATGTCTACAAGAAATCAAATAATTTCAGAAATCAAGGCATTAACAATAAGCACCATCGTCACGCAAACATTTAATGAATAGGCTACGAGTAATTCACTGACGAGTGCAGCCTAAATAATGAAATATTACGTCAAACGACAGCCTACTTCGTGTTCATTGTATTTATATCTATTACAATAGCTACATAATGTAATGTTGATGTTACATTAAATTTGACTGGGGTAATGTAGGTTTATATAGGATATAGGTCAGAAGCACATCTCACTAAAATTAAAGTCGTTTAGCCTATTTCTTGGTATTTCAGAAATGAACAACCACAGGCCGTTTTATGGAGAGGATTTTCTCAAATTTTAAAAGTTGACAAGTGAAGTTTCTAGCGATATTTAGCTGTGAAGTGTAGGCTAAAACACAAAATGAAAAAAAAATATTCGACTCCATCCTTAACAAGAAGACTGAGGCGCGCGCGTGTGTGTGTGTGTGTGTGTGAGAGAGAGAGAGAGAGAGAGAGAGAGAGAGAGAGAGACTCAATACATCTCGGAGGAAAATATCTCATGGGCACACGAAAAGAAAATGTCGCAAATGTTTGAGCGGATATTTGTCATTCTGGTCATCTTTCAATGTAAGTATGCAATTATTATTTTATTATTATTGTTTTTTGTAAACTAATATATATATATATATATATATATTAGTTTATGTGAAGTTTTCATTACTATCATATGTGATAAACGTGGCATATAATCCAACAATTCACAGGTAGCCCACTTTGATATAAAGAAGTTGTCAAAATATAAAATAAAAAAAACACCAAAAGTAGGCTTCAGATTAGCAACATGAACATATATGCGCAGGAGATGCTGCGTCTCTGTTAAAAATAAATAAATAAATAAATAAATCATTATTTAAAATCGAACCTGAACAGTCTGTCTAATCCTGTGATATGAACGATAGCCTATATCAACTATCAGGGCCACTGAAAAATGTACCTATCATTTATTCTGGCTGGCTCAAATTATTGAAGCGACACAGTTGACACAGAATTCACACATGCTAAACTGCCAGCTAAAACTTCAAATAAGGAATGAAGTCCGTCACATTTTCATAATTTCGTAGGCTTATTATGCACACTAACACAAAATTCATTATTGTTTTTAGATACACATCAACAGCCAAGCGCTGACTTTTATGAAGAGAAGGCGACGGTGTCTTTAAAATGTGAACCACCAAGCAAGGGGAATATTATTAACTGGATCCGAATACGGGAGGACAAAATTGAGTTTATAGCATCATTTACTACAACGGGCGAAGCAAAGACAAATCTCTACGCCAATTTGTTCGGCGCTGAAAAGATCAATCAGAACATCTTAATTCTGAAAGAGTTCCAGAAGGCACGAGACAGCGGAATTTACAGTTGTGCTTCATTCAACAAAAATGCGTTGCATTTCGGGAAGTCGACTCGCATCCAGGGAAAGCAAGGTCAGTACTGTCTGTAATAGCATAATAATAATAATAATAATAATAATAATAATAATTATTATTATTATCATCATCATCAACATATTTATAATATGGTGACTGTGATGATTATTTTATAACAACATATTTATAGTGATAACACCACTACTGCTATTACTGCTATTATCAACAACAACAACAACAACAAAAATAATGTTTTTAATGTCATTATTTTTATTATAACATATTAAATATAAATTATGTAAATATTTACTCATCATTTGTAATTGAACTGTCAATTTAACTAATTCAAGCAGGCATAAGGAAGAACAATCTAAGACCATGCCTACAATGAATAATAATAATAATAATAATAATAAGTATTATTATTATGCGTTTTGTTAGTATTATTATTATTATTTATAGGAGTAGTAGTAGTGGCAGCAGTACAGATATTAGAATTCCATAGATATATAAGCATAAATCATAGAAATAATCACAGGATATTTCTCCTTGATCTGCCTTCAGAAGCCAGACCAACGATCAAGACTACGGCAGCAGCCACCGCCGCATTACCAAGGCCCAGAGACACCACCTGCTCCTCCGTTCCCTGCACGTGCCAGACCCCCGCGGTTATCAAGGGTACGGCTTCATTCAGCATTCATTCAGCGCGCACAGTGCACTACCGCATTTATTTCCGCTGTCCTGCACTATTATATTACTACCCTGCTCACACGAAGTAATGAATGGATGGATAGATGGCTGGATGGACAGATCTTTCATTTCTCCCCTTTTCATTAAGAGACAAACACGATGATAATTATATTACCTGTTCTCAGGTGACTGGAACTAAAGAACACAAACAGACTGCATCATCAGACTATTTCATATGGCACAGTGACACACACACACACACACACACACACATGCGCACATACACACACTCACACACACACACACACATACTGTACATACACACACAAACGCACACACACGCGCGCACAAACACACACACGTGTGTATGCGAACACTCACATGCACACACACACACACACATGCGCAACCAATGCCACACACACACAGACACACATACACACACGCAGGGACACACATGCACACACATACAGAGACACACATACACACACACGAAAAAATATTTTGTTTTTATCCCCCCCACAGTGTTGCACCCCAACATAAAATGTGAGCTGATGATTTTTGCCCCTCTGGTTGGTGGTTGTGGCGTACTCATCCTCATCCTCATCATCACCATCTGTTACTGCAACCGTGAGTCCTTTACAACATTAGCCATACCCTTTTACCTTACCTTTTCACAGTCCCGTTATTGTCCTGTCAATACCCTAGCCAGTATACAATTAAAACTATAGGACGTTACCAGACCTGGGTATAAAGAATAATAATAATGTGAAATACTTTAAGACTCCGAACACTAGTAAAATGCTTTACGATTACTAGCCATTTTAAAACAAAGTTCTATTTTCAGCATCATTTGGAGTTAAGGCATTATTTCATTAAATATATGTTGGTAAGAAAAAAAAATTGTGAAAATGCTAAATGATTTTTAGTACTGACATTTAAATACGTTAGATATTTCAAACATGTGGACCAGGTCTGGACCTTACACAGATACATATCCTGTTTTATGGTGTAACTCTACCTTATTTGATTCTAGCGTTGCTCTATACTGTTTTCTAAAAATGAACAATTTAGCTAAAGGCCTCTACCAACATAATGATGCTGCTAAAGACATACATCAATCATCTTTTTTCCCCACCTTATTTTTCAGGAACAAGAACGAAGCGATGCCCCCACCATTATAAAAGAACGTGAGTCGTCGTCGTCATCTTTGATAATTCTGGATCCGCAGTGATAATGCAGTGTAGTGTAATTAAATTGAGACCTAAAGTTAAAGTAAAAGTTTAATTGATGCAGAAGTTAAGTGAGTGAACCTCGCCACAGTGGCTATATCACCAAAAGTTTAATTATCTACCCACGCAGGCCGAGGAATCCCACACCAGTGCGCCAAGCCACGCCGGACAGATACGTCTAAACCAGAGCAGGTAGGCGTTCTACGTTCTGAAAACACACACGCTTTGAACAAGTTATTCAAATCAATATACAGCCCTGTGTTTAGTAGGCGACTCTTCTGTATGAGCTCAAGAGCGTTGTGTGGTTTCGATACACTGCTGTTGAAATGTCAAAACAGAAATTTTAGATTTTTTCCCCAGTTGACACAAATATAAAATGTAGCACGACGGAATTTAAAGTGAGAATATTAAGGGCACAGACTCAGCAGTAGTAGGCTAGTAGTTTTAGAAGTAGGCTACGATAGTAGCAACAATAGATTTCTATTATATATTTCTATTTTCTTCTCTATTTTTGGCAGTGCTGATGATCGAGCTTCTTGGAAACAGAAGGCCCACCTAAAGCGGCTCGTCACTGATACTGCCCACGACTCCGCTGTATGCGCAGACAGCCACTGGCATCCAGAGCGGATGCAGCGCAGATGATTGTCAACGGCAAACGAATAATAGTGTTCCCCTAATTCCATCAATATTAAAAAAAAATTATTATAGGCTAGCCTACACAACGGAAGTTTTGAACTGATGCCGGTGAATACAAAATGTAAAAATTAACTTACCGGGAGAAATGTACGTGTAAGCTGCACTAATTTAACCATTGATCAGTCTTCAATCATTAATCAGTCATTTGCAGTGTAGTAGGCTACTTGTTCATATTTGCTAGCCTTTTGCTTTCCTTTGCATCACCAATAGCCTTTCAGTTAAAACCAGTAAAAACTAGGCATAACATATTTGTCAGAATTTACCGATACCACCAAATCTTTTTTTACACATGCATACATTTTTAAAACAGTAATCGTAGATAGTTCCTATGCCAATCATACGGCTCGATATTTAGGTTAGGCTACACTGTGCGCGTTTGTAGGCTGCTTCAACATCTTTTAAAAATATAAGTTGATCAAAATTTATCATGTGACCCTGAACATTCTGTATACTGTATAATGGCTACAATGATTTATGTGGAATTTATTTTCATGCGGTCAATAAAAGGAAAATGACTAATCGCCATAGTCTGGAAGAACCGCTGCAAAAAATTTCTAACCGCCTATCGAGTCAGTGTTTTCAAATTTTTATTAAATGTAAATATTTAATACATTTTCAAATATGACATTGCATTTTCGTAGCCTACATGCCGCAAGCATGGAACGTACAATCACAGGAGATTTGCACTTCGTGCCGCGTTTCATTTGACTCATGTGACTGTCGATCGAAAGAGTTTATATGAGTTTCTTCATAATTATCTCGCGACCCACAGTGGGCCGACTCACAGTTCGGGAAACAGCAGGGTAGTGGCCTATAGACAGTATTTTGGTAGCTATTTACTTGAAAGCTCTGCTTCTCCCTTGTGGTTAAAACCGGAATTGCAAAAGTTTAGTGGCAGCATAACACCCATTACAATTAACAAAAGACGCAGCAAAACTATATTCCTTTTATTCTTGTAGTCTTTTTATACAACACTTCTGTCTTGTAACTAAGACCGAGATAAAAGAACCAGAGGCACAACAAAACAAGGATTAAATATATCTAAAATGTTTTACAAAACGCAACGAGGCACTTTCTGTTAAATCACTTTTCCCGCGCGACAGTACAGAGGTCTTGAGTTCTAGAGAATTACCTTGGGGTGTAGTTAATTTAGAAAGAGACGTCAAAACACATAGATTGATTAATTGATTCATTAATTGATTGACTGAATTAATCTTGTAATTGAATTGTTACATTACTGCAGTACTGTAGCCTTCATTTTAAATGGGCTACTTTCATTTTGTGCTTTGCTTATCGATGAATTTCAAACATAACATTTAAAATCATAGCATAGAAAAGCTCTGACAACCATGGACAAGCGAGTAACATGTCATTTCTGTAATAGATACACACACAGACCCACTCCCTCTACGTTTATTAATATTTCCTTAACATTTTTTTGCTTGGCATTCCATAAAATAAATGGTAAACAGTAGCTCCTTGTAGAAAAATAAAAATGGTGTATGACATTCCTCTGCTTTTGCTGTAATCCATTAAATAATACCATGTACACACATTCACCTTTAAAGTTCTAGAAGTCTGAGCATGTAGCCTAATATTTAGCCCCTCTAATGGAAACCCAGCTGGGTCATGTTTTTATTTTAAATTTAAATTTATTATACTTGTTATTTTCATTAAGATGTTCCTCTCAACAAATACTATCATATATTCTCAAAAACATTACCAGTAGGTTGGAAATTTGCAGAAAAAAACAACTCATTTTCATAACCATGGCACAACATCTCTTCTTGGGATAGAACGAACATTAACGAAAGACCCATAACCGTCATGTAGCCATGGCAATAAGCAGGTGTATGACCAAACTCCATATTTGAATGCTTTCTATAAAACTGATATATAATATTGCTCAGTGGACACTTACAGGCGAGTTACACCTTCACCCAAACTCAAAATCGCACGTGTACACTAAGGGGTTGTCCCGATTCTCTTAAGTGCACTTAGAAATGAAGACATGCATCGAAAACCCAATCAGCAGTAAATCAGCAAACCCTTTCATATATTATGCGAAAGAATGAAAAGAAATGAAAATTATTAGCATGATTCGAAAAGGTACTAAATCAGATAAATGACAAGATAAACTAAACGCATTTATTACCTGTACACATGGTGCTGTACACTAGTGTCTTTATGTGCATAGTAGGAAGTTCATAGAGGCCAACCGTCGAGTGTGTTTCAGGGAGTCGTGCTTCATCGATCTTCATGCGATCTGAACGGCTTTCATCTGAATTTCTTTCCCTTTGCCCAATATAAATCAACAACCGATCACATACGAAGATCGGTGAATTCTGTACAGAATTTCGCCACCTGGACCAGGACACCCTAAAACACCTGACAGTTTCTTCTCTTCGTGATTCCAGACTGAAAAAACAGTCCCAATCTCTACGAGTAAACTTGTTACCTTCACCCCCACCGCCGCAATGTCGCGCGGCCAGCTTCCGCACAACGTTAGTGCAACGCTTCTGAAACGCGACAGAAACGTCAAAAGAGCGATGTGCGGACAGATCAAAGGACATTCGTCTGGTCGCTGGCGACGGCTCCCACCCTTTTCCCGCACAGGCTAAGGACAAGTAAGTTTTCAGATGGACATTACACACATAATTCCCCACAGGACCCATGAAAAGAAAGTCAAATTGCTCGCGCAAAAACTGCAGAAGCCTTGGAGGGGGGAGGGGGGGGGGACAAAAAAAAAAAACCCGAAGCCATCCGTCATGCACAAAATCAAGCAGGAAAATGCGTGTCTCGTAGAGCGTGAGTGTGTTTTTTGTCTTTATCTTCTATATGTTTCACTCTTCAAAAATAAAAAAGAACAGTTTTTTTCAGAGGAGTTCGCCATAGTGACCTCTGCTCTCCATCCAGGTGGTAGGGAAGGTATTTGGCACTTGAAACCTACATGGGGGAGAAAAAAAAAACACGTTGTAAAATGCAGACTGTTTCCTACAACAATCATACAATTACACATATCAGTGAGAGTAGCTGACACCATAAATCCCCTTATTATTTTAGAATGTTAATTGATATCTATGCAAGATTGATGTACTGGAACATATCGGACCTGAAAGGAAAATTATAGGAAAAGTTCCAGGAAAAATGAGGACTTCCTTAAAATCTTCATAAATGTTAATTCAGTTTGCACTTGAGATATAATACCAGGATATGAAAAGGAACTGAACACCACCCGCTGCCACAGTGGTCCCGGTGTTTAAATGAGCTGGTCCAGGCTCTCACCTTACCTTACAGATCTAGCTTTTACTGCTCTTCTTGGCTGGGGAGGTGGACACCACGTCGGACCCCAGCTGCCCAGACAGCTCGTCAACGGCCGACGTGTCTGCCACCGCCTGCTTCTGCAAACGGAGGGTTGAGCGGATTTCAGTGGGTAAACTCCATGCGGTAGGGGCTCCCAATCCTGCTCCTGGAGATCTACTGTCCTGTTAGGCTTTCACTCCAACCCCTAACGAAGCACACCCTCATTCAACAGCTAGGGATCTTTGTTGAGCTGCTAATTAGTAGAATGAGGTATCCCAAATTGTGGTTGAAATGAAAAGCTACAGGATAGTAGATCTCCAGGAACAGTGTTGGGAACCATCCACTGCTACACGGTGGTGTGACTTACCTTCTGAGAAGCAATGATACATGTGTCTCTATTAAGAGATAAATTCAGATCTGGAGGTGTGTGTGTGTGGGTATGTACAGTATGTGTGTGTACGTGTGTGTATGTGTGCATGCGTGCTGGTTTTTGGTTCAAACCAATTATTCCAGCTTAATTATCTATACAACTGTATATACACCACGGCTGGTTCACCCCTATAGTATACCACATTAAAACATTTCCACGTAGAGCACGTGCAGCATGCAGCTGTAACACTACCGAAAGTCGCAGATCTTAGAAATGACTAGATCGACTAGATCTAAATAATTAAAGAGAGCACGTTAAACTGAAATCCCAAAATAGACCAACTCAAGTTCAGCATCCCGATGTAATCCTTGGCTTTGTGACGCAGGTTAGGCATTGGTACGAAGGTTAGACGCTGGTTTATGTCTAGTCCATGCTCATGCTGAACACAAATCAAAACACAAGTGCTTAAGATGATATTTAGTGTTGTTAGTCTATCAGACTTAGTAGAGGTGGACTTTATCACTGCTGGACATATATACTTGGCATGCCATTTAACGTGCCAGGTCTTACCTTTGATCTAGACTTTGATTTCCCACTCTTGGCCTGCAATGATGATATATCCACCGCTCTGTCAGATTTCCCATAATGCACTTTCACAGCATTGACAAGTCCCAACCTGCACCACAAGTGCACTACAGGGCTATATTACCCCATGTTAATATTCACACGAAGCCATTAGCACCGTTAAATTTGAAAGAGTATGGCATATGGCTGTCATCCGCATGCAAACGAGCACGGCGCTTCAGCTACTCCGAATACGTACCATAGCCGTGTTTTTTTCCACCGTTCAGTTTTATTTTGGGAAATCCCGGTTACATTTTCCTTTAAAAGGAGAGCGGACAGTTCTTCCCTCCTTTTCAATGAAAAGTCGAGGGGTTCAGTCAGAGAAAGGATTAGTACAGAAAACGCCCTGGCGGGTGCTCGAACCCCAAGCTACGCGGGGGGCGGCGGGGGGACTTGTATAGGAGCGTTGAGCCAGTGTGTCGGCCGCCATACGGATGGTGCCCCATGTCTCGACGTGCGTCGCATTCCCTGGAGGTAGGTCGGATCTCAACGGTGTGGCACTCTCAGTCTAACGGTGTAGCCACGCCGCAAGAGGCCGCCAACCATACTCAGCAGTGATGCGTTGGCCCGGCCTTCTCATGCCTAGCGACAAGCTGAGCACGTGCATGTTTGCGTCTACGAAGTCAACCGGACCTCATACCACAGGTCTCCCTTGCTCCACAGGACTATATACCAGATACAACAGTAAAAGGCAACGGCAGGGAAAGGCAGTGTTTAAGTTTTGGCAGCCGCTCATCGTCCCGTATTTCAGACGTTTGAGGGAGAGTATTGCTTCTCACGTTACTAGTTTAACATTACTAGCCTGGCGAGGAACACTTAACCATGTGTCAATCACAGAACTTCTGACACATGTACACTTGCCAGCCCACTTACACATCTAATGCTGCTAAAACAGTTGAGCGAATGTGGCAGAGCACCATGCTGAAGGATTCAAACCCACAACCTTGAAATACAGGGTGCCACGCACTAAACATTTGTTACGTCCCTCCGCCTCAGGTGGGGGCGCTGGCCGTTTGGACACATGCGTTTGTCTCGTTACAGGTAATTGAGAGCACCTGTGGCGGTGCCCTTTTAAGAAGCCTGGAGTCGGCTTCTCAAAGATGGGGCCTTTCTCTCCTCACCTCTCAACCACGGCCGGGTCTTGATTTTATCTTATGTTTTGCAGCTACTTTGGTTTCTCATATGTGTAGTAAATTAAAGTTATTGGTTAGTTTTGGGAAACCTTGGTTTTGGCTTCGTTGTGTTTGCGGGTGCTTGAGAGCAACCCTAACAACACTACATTGCAGAACTACTCCGGAAGAAACCAACTTATCTGAGAGGGGAGGATGTGTTGAAGGACAGTTCCAAAATGAAGCAGGGGTTGAAGAAACTCTGATTCTTATTTTATCAGAGTCCTGGGTACCTTATTGACTAGATAATCTTGTGCCTTAATGACTAGATGACCTTGTGTCTTAATGACTAGGAGACCTTGTGCCTTGATGACTGGGTGATCTTGTGCCTTAATGACTGGGTGATCTTGTGCCTTAATGACTGGGTGACCTCATGCCTTGATGACTGGGTGATCTTGTGCCTTAATGACTGTGTGACCTTGTGCCTTGATGACTGGATGAACTTATGCCTGAATGACTAGAATGAACTTGTGCCTTAATAAATGGACCTTATGTCTGAATGACTGGGTGAACTTGTGTTTTAAAGACTGAGGGAACTTGTGTCTGGATGACTGGGTGAACTTGTGCCTAAATGACTGACTGTTGCAATGCCTTGACCTCCCCCATCCCCTTGTATCCCATCCTACCTTGGGTTTGTCCCCCACAGGACTCTGTTTGGGTTTGTCCCCCACAGGACTTTGTTTGGGTTTTTCCCCAACAGGACTCTGCTTGGGTCTGAACCCTGGGGTGTCCGGCAGCAGGGTGCTCGACAAGGCATCCAGGACAGGGCCCTGTACAACAAAAAATCCAACCAGTCAGTGCAAAAGAAATGAATCGCTCAATAAATAAACCAATACATTAATGAAGCTGTGACTCAATTTATCATTCCATGAAACAACCATAATCAGCAAACAGTAAATAAATCAACAGTAAATAAATGATTAATCCATCCATGAATAACTCTCTCATTGAATCAACCAACTAATGAATCCAACAAACTCAACCAGTCAACAACTCAACAAATCAATCAATCAATATATTAAATAATCACTCAGGCAATTCCCAGACCAAATGATTAAAAACCAATGCATCGATTACTCAACCAACTGTACAATCAAATAATCTAATAACTGCTCAATCATTAAGTCAAACCAATCAACCTCTTTATTCAATTTACCACTTTAACACATATAACCAAGTCTCTATTCAATGTTTTTTATGGATTTACACTTACACTATATGACCAAAAGTATCTTGACACCCCTTGGTCTGGGGCTGTTTTTCATGGTTTGGGTGAGGCCCCAAAGTTCCCCAACATCTTGGGAAAGGCCCTTTCCTGTTTCAGCATGAAAATGCCCCTGGGCACACAGTGAGGTCCATATAGAAATAGTTTGGTTGAGAACGGTGTGGAAGGACTTGACTGGCCTGCACAGAGCCCTGACCAACACCTTTGGGATCAACGGCAAAGCCAACAACTGCGAGCCAGGCCTAATCGCTCAATCAGTGCCCAACCTCACTAATGCTCTTCTGACTGAATGCAGCAATGCTCTAACATCTAGCATAAAGCCTTCCCAGAAGAGTGGAGGTTGTTATAGCAGCAAAGCATGGACCAGCGCCACATTAATGCCCATCATTTTGGAAGAGATGTCAGGTGTCCACATACTTTTCGCCATGTAGTGTATACCAAACATTCCTCATTAAGGTTCTTTCCTGCTTGTCAGGTATTTTTTTAAAATGTTATGATAAAAAGAGCTCCAGACGCTTTTAAGGTTGTAAATAAGAAGAGCTGCAGTTTGCAGGCACAGAACCTTCTCGCCGGGCATAGTCTCTGCAGGGCAGGCAGCCGACTGCGTCTTTGGAGCAGCTGACGCAGCCACAGCAGCCGGAGCAGCTGGAGCAGCCGGTGTTGAGAAGTCACCAGACAGAAGATCAAGGGCCGCATCATCGTCAATGGACTTCTGCAGGGACAAGGAGAGGAGCAACTGACGCCCATGTCCAAACGTGGAAGAGTAGACACAAAGGAAAGTGAGAAATATTCCATTTAACTCCCTGAATGGTCAATAAAAGTTATTTTTATGTCAAACCTTTTTGGGTCTAACGTCTGCCTTGGACTTGGCCTTCTCCTTCTCCATTTCCTGAAAACAAAAACAAAGCCACATTAATGCTTGCAACCTTTCTGATTAAACTGGGACATTAAAAAAAACTGAGCTAAAAAGATGCAAGTGAGACAACGGCAACAAATTCTTATTCATATTCTATTGATTCAGCATATGTATTATTCATGCAGGCTATATATGTATTCAATTGCACTGGTGCCATCGAGTGTACCACTTCATCCATTTATTGTCCAAGTACTCTGGGACTAATACGCAACCAGATGCACACTTAGTGCGACCGATTCTTTTAGATGTATTACTCATGTATATACAGCAAGTGGTAAATCAATTGCAGTGGAGCCATGGGCTGTACCACGTCATTAATTTATTAAGTACTCGGGGGGGGGGGGGGGGAGGATAGATAACCCCCCGTGTTTCTCAGTACCTTGCGCTCCTTCTCCGTGAGCTGAAATCCGGGTGGGAGGGTGTCGTCTCTCTCGCCCATCTTTATGACTTTCTCTTCCACTACTTTCTTCTCCTGAAATGGATAGAACAGCACATACGATGAGGGAGAGGGTCAGTAACCCTGGGTTGGAGGTTGGTTCCTTGAATGGGCGCAGATGGCATTGGAAAGCTCTGTCCACATTTTATTGATATTATTATTGTTATAATAACAGTGACAATAACAACAACAATAATTAATATTATTATAGCCCTGATGCAAAAGCACAATACAAAGAGCATTTGCCAAACAATGGGAAAAACGGATTCATAGTATTATTGATTAAACAGATTCATTATTTGTGTGTGTGTGGCTCAAATCAGAGGGACACCTTGACAACATCTTTGACAGGGACGGGGGCAGGTGCTGGAGCAGGGGCGATGTCCTTCAGGGTGTCTGAAAGGGCATCCATAGCATCTGAAGCATCTGACAACTGGAGACAAATGCAAAATCAACATGTACACATTAAAGAGTGCCCAGTGATGCTATTCTGGCTCTTAATTCTTACACCAACACAGGCACGCACAAACACAGGCACGCACAAACACACACACTCTCTCACGCACGCACACAGGCACGCACAAACACACACACTCTCTCACGCACGCACGCACACATGCACGCACACGTAGATATGTGCATATGCAGACCATACGTCTGTATGTGCATGCACATTATTGTGATGCATATTGGGATATTCAAATCAAATCCAATTGAATTTGTATGGAGTTTATAGAACACTGTCACAAAGACACTTTACATAGTAACAGAATGACAAAAAAGGGGCAAAAACCAGATTGATCAGGTTATAGCTGTGGGTAATAAACTAGCTGGAAAATACTTGGAACAATCTCCTGGAACGGTACATAGACCCATCGCCATGGAGATTCTGGTTAGGGTGTCCGTACCTGAGGAGCGCCTTGGACAGCGGAGGCGGTTGTAGGGGCGACGACATCATCCACCAGTGCGTCCAGGGAAAAGTCAGAGTCAGGCTGAGAGACAGGCTGAGAGAGAGAGGACGGTGAGGCTCAAATTTGGTGACATAGCAGCACAGAGACCCTTGAAGAATGTTACCCAATAACATTCATACAATTCCAACCATCCAGCTCTTAATTTTAAGGAAAACAATTTTGTAAAAATCCCAGACGCCTGGAATGTACAAAGAACACATCAGGGAGTTCAAATGAATATAAAACATGTTATTATATTAAAGTGAGAGAACATTACTGACAGCACTGAACTGCTGAAGGGTTTTATTTGAATACATGCATGACCTGGTCAGGCCTGAGCCAAGACCTTATACCGAGGGGGGGGGCTCTTACCTTCTTGACGGGTTGTACGGGGGGCATCTTAACCCCCGGAGGAGCAGCATAACATGTGGATACCTTTCCAGAGGGGGGGGCAACATGCTCTGCTGTACCCTTAGAGGGCTGAAGGGTAGATGGGGTAGAATGAAGGACAGAGAGGTCAAGAGAAGTAGAATGGGGTAGAGAGGAGTAGAGTGGGGTAGAGAGGGGTAGAATGTTCATTAAATAGCTGTTAATTTAAATGAAGTTGCATATTCTTAATATACACTGTTAATTACTGTAAGAACATAGTTAGGTTTGACACTATTTGGATTTCATTTAATGGGCTATTTCATGACGTGAGTAGAATAGCCTACATCAGAATACAATCAATATGAAATTTTGAACAGATAAGTGAAAATCTATTTGGGTACTGGGTCTCTGCAGCAAAGGGGTGCTTATACCTGTTTGGGGGCCTTTGTGGAGGGGGGTAGTGGGGCCTGCACAGTGGGGGCGACTGCAGGGGCATCAAAACCTCCAGCCAGGATGTCCAGAGCTTCCCCTGCATCCAGAGAGGGCTGAGGGGGGAGGGGACAGGAGACAGTAATGCAAAGTAAATATTAAACCTGGATGGTGTGCGTTGTCAAGGCAACCCAGTGATGGGACATTACATTTTAGAGATTTTGACCACAGACAAAATTGTGACCCCTGTGTTTTGCCTGTGATGATGTGTCATCATTTTGGTCTTTCACAGGCGTGTGTATAAAGAGGGAGAGTGTAAGGGAGTGTCTGTTAGTCTGTAAGTGTTTTTACCTCAATTTTGGGAGGGGGCAGATGTTTCCGGTCCTCCTCTTTGAACCTGTAGTCTGGAGGAAGGGTGTCCTCCCTCTCTCCAACTCTCACGGCCTCCTCCGACGTCAACTTATCCACCTGTGATGCACACGCACACGCGCACATGCGCACACGTGCATACACAGACACACACACGCACGCACGTACGTACACACAGACACACGTACGCACACATGAACACACACGCGCACACACACGCACACACACACGCACACGCACACACACACACACACACACACACACACACACACACAAACAGATATTCAGCCATTTTGTGCAGACCTGGGTAAAATGGAGTCAAGTTCTTGCCAAGACTCAAACCACAGACATTCAATTTAATACAGATGTTCAGCTCCGGGTTCTTAACACGGTGTTTAAAAATGTTCAGTGAATGCATCGACTTTCTTGATCCTGCTTGATTCATGAATGACGAAGACAAAACCCTCATTACTATGCCAATTCGAGATCTCCTAGACACAGAAATCGAGAGGACAGTTGTAAGTTTAAGGTAATATTCCTTCATATTTAAAAAGCAGGAAGATCATTTGGTTTTCAAAATGGTTGTTACGAACCCACAGGTCTGATGCTTGACCTTGACAATGTCCTCTAGCAGTGAACACTAATGGTTAGTAACTATATATGGTTTAGACTGGAAAACAATGCAATCTTACATGCAAGGTTTCCACTGATAAAAATAATCTCTTTAAAGATTTACAGAAAGAAACAAACGACATCCTAACCAATCCTGGACATTCAACAGAAAAGCAGTCTCCTTCACAGGGTGGAAGCAGTGGATCAGTCACCCTGATGCACTAGGCTGTGTCAGTACCTTGACCATGTCCTCGGGGCGGATTTTGGGGGGCTCCGGTACGGGTTCGGCGTCTGGCAGCAGGTCCCCTAGAGCACTCAGAGCGTCCAGAGACATGGACTGACCACGGGGTCACGGCAGGAGGGGGGAGATGTGAGACCCAGAAACACAAAGGCCCTTTTCTTCACAGACACAATAAATACAGGACTGACCCAGAACACACTGCGCAAAGGCAGTTCTACAGCCAACATTCAGTTCTTTTAAATTAAATTTCTACATGAAATTCAAGAAGTATAGTTCAAATAAACATGATTTCTTTTCTCTCTTCATGATTTTCACACATCACCAATTAAGTCAAATCAGGAAATTAACTGAAAAATCGTATTCTATAATGAATTTTTCAATTAAAGAATTGAGTTTTATGAGCCGAATTGACTTACCCCAAAAGGAACAGACACAAATTAAGAGCATTACTACTACTGATGGTGAAACTTTCGATAAAAGAGTGAGTGATGAGTTATTATATAGCGGTACACACCTCATCCGTATTAGCTGCTGTGGGCGCTGCGGGGGCGGGGCCAGCAGCCACAGTGGGAGGGGCTTTCTACATTCAGGAAGAGAGAACAGAGGCAGTAGAGAGAATGAGGACTTTGACACAGCAGAGCTGGTGAATTTTCTGTCTGTGCAGAACCACAACATAATTCAGCGGAAGCAGTATTCTGGTTTGCATGAGAGTCAAAGGCATTTTGTCCAACCAAATCACAAGTGAGCTATTTTGCACAAAATTTTAAGAAAAAACAAATTTTGAAGTAGTTGATTAATAATGCCTACATGATCAACAATATATTATAATGAAAATGCAAACATTACAATAAGTCAATTTTGTGAAAAGCCATTTTGAATGACATTATCCCTGCTCTAAGTGATTTTTTCCTTTCCTTGTATATGAAGTTGGTGTACATCTGTTTTGGAAGTTACTTTGCTGGCTTGAATAACATAATGAATACGTTCATGCTGACAAAACTTCTTGCAAAATTAAGAAACAGATAAATAACTAACTAGCAAATTGTCTTTCAAGCTAGCTCTGAAGATGTTTGTTTTGCTGGAAAATTAATGTAAATACTGCTATATTGACACAATTTAATCACACAATGGGTCTGTATAGTGAAGTTAGGCTCATACCCTTCTGGGGGGGGGGAGCGGCTGGGTATACAATGAAGGTTAGGGTGGGGCTTGTACCTTCTGGGGGGGGGGGAGGGGGGCTGGGTGTACAGTGATGGTTCGGGTGGGGCTCTTACCTTATTTTTGGACTGGGTAGGTGGGGGCACTGAGGCCTGGACAGCAGAGGCTTTTGTGGGGCGGGGCACAAAATCCACGTCGTCCACTTTAGGCTGAGGAGTGTGTGTGTGTGTGTGTGTGTGTGTGTGTGCGAGAGAGAGAGAGAGTGAGAGAGAGTGAGGATAACATGGCTACAATTTCAAGCAGCACTTGATTTTAAGGAAGACAGAGACCTTTGAAGAATTCCCTTACTGAATCCTTCCAGTAACATTCATACAATTCCAACCAGCTTTTAATTTTAGGGTGAGGCTTGTAGCTTCTGGGGGGGGGGGGCGCTGGGTATACAATGATGGTTAGGGTGGGGCTTGTACCTTCTGGGGGGGCTGGGTGTACAGTGAAGGTTAGGGTGGGGCTCGTACCTTCTGGGGGGGGGGGGGGGGGGGGGGCTGGGTGTACAGTGAAGGTTAGGGTGGGGCTCCTACCTTATTTTGGGACTGGGTAGGTGGGGGCACTGGGGCCTGGACAGCAGAGGCTTTTGTGGGGCGGGGCACAAAATCCACGTCGTCCACTTTAGGCTGAGGAGTGTGTGTGTGTGTGTGTGTGTGTGCGAGAGAGAGAGAGAGAGAGAGAGAGAGAGTGAGGATAACATGGCTACAATTTCAAGCAGCACTTGATTTTAAGGAAGACAGAGACCCTTGAAGAATTTCCTTACTGAATCCTTCCAGTAACATTCATACAATACCAACCAGCTTTTAATTTTAAGGAAAACTATTTTGTAAAAATTCCAGAAGCCTGGAATGTACAAACAACACATCAGAGAGTTCTAATTAATACATTCTTTATTATATTAAAGTGTGAAAGCACTGAACTGCAGAAGGGTTTTATTTGAATACATAATTGACCTGGCCAGACCCAAGCCATACTTGACCTGGTCAGATTCTTACCTTCTTGACGGGTTCTACGGGGGGCATCTTAACTCCCGGAGGAGCAGCATGACATGTGGATACCTTTCCAGTAGGGGGGGCAACATGATCTGCTGTACCCTTAGAGGGCTGAAGGGTAGATGGGGGTAGAATGAAGGACAGAGAGGTCAAGAGAAGTAGAATGGGGTAGAGAGGAGCAGAGTGGGGTAGAGAGGGGTAGAGTGGGGTAGAGAGGGGTAGAATGTTCATTAAATAGCTGTTAATTTAAATTAAGTTGCATATTCTTAATATACACTGTTAATTACTGTAAGAACATAGTTAGGTTTGACACTATTTGGATTTCATTTAATGGGCTATTTCATGACGTGAGTAGAATAGCCTACATCAGAATACAATCAATATGAAATTTAATGAGCTATTTCTGCTTATGAACAGATAAGTGAAAATCTATTTGGGTACTGGGTCTCTGCAGCAAAGGGGTGCTTATACCTGTTTGGGGGCCTTTGTGGAGGGGGGTAATGGGGCCTGCACAGTGGGGGCGACTGCAGGGGCATCAAAACCTCCAGCCAGGATGTCCAGAGCTTCCCCTGCATCCAGAGAGGGCTGAGGGGGGAGGCGACAGGGGACAGTGATGCAAAGTACATTTAAAAAAAACATTAAACCTGGATGGTGTGCGTTGTCAAGGCAACCCAGTGATGGGATATTACATTTCAGAGATTTTGACCACAGACAAAATTGTGACCCCTGTGTTTTGCCTGTGACCCATAATTTTGGTCTTTCACAGGCGTGTGTGTAAAGAGGGAGGGTGTAAGGGAGTGTCTGTCAGTCTGTAAGTGTTTTTACCTCAATTTTGGGAGGGGGCAGATGTTTCCGGTCCTCCTCTTTGAACCTGTAGTCTGGAGGAAGGGTGTCCTCCCTCTCTCCAACTCTCACGGCCTCCTCCGACTTCAACTCATCCACCTGTGATGCACACGCGCACGCACACACGCACATTGAAGCATTGTGCAGACCAGGTTTGAATACATATTCTGAAACATGCATAATGGACAGCTAGGCGGACTGATTTTGCTGATGCACTGTGTCAGTACCTTGACCATGTCCTCGGGGCGGATTTTGGGGGGCTCCGGTACGGGTTCGGCGTCTGGCAGCAGGTCCCCTAGAGCACTCAGAGCGTCCAGAGACATGGACTGACCACGGGGTCACGGCAGGAGGGGGGAGATGTGAGACCCAGAAACACAAAGGCCCTTTTCTTCATAGGCCTAATAAATACAGGACTGACCCAGAATACAATGTGCCAAAGGCACTATGGCATGGAGTATTTATGTCTGCCCCTCACAAATCAGTCAGTTTCCTGTACATCTGTATCGCTTTGGACCCCCAGTTTAAAAGGTAAATGCAGTGGTACGTATTCTTCAAATAGAAAAAAAAGTTTAAGAGTGTAATTTTTTTTACTCTACATTCTATAGATACTCCATATTCTTGCGTCATAACAGTTGATCTGCATTCGTGCTCCCGCCAGACCTGGGTTATTTTATTTACTTTATGTTATTTAATTAGTTAAATTTCCATAACCCTTTAACGCCCCAGAAACACCCCATTTTAATTACTGACAAAATTCAAAAGAACCATGGTTTTCACCATTACTCAGACCAATTTCGCTTCTCGTGATTGTATGTTTTTGGTTAAAAAAATACTCAGGAACCTGCAGGTGCAGTTTAACCAACATCTAACGAGTTAAAGCATTTCAAGTATGTTTCTGAGCCAGGCCTGGTTTCTTCCTATTCGGCCAAAACACAACTCCAAGGCTCCAAGTGTTGATAATTGACGTCATATCTCCAAAGAGGACTGCAATTGGTTGTTGGGGCAGTGAACTGTGACATCACAGTAGCAAACTCACCTCATCCGTTGCAGGCTTCTTGTTCGCAGGGGCTTTGGGGGACTCCACAGCCCCCTTCAGAGAGAAGTCCTCACAACCCTGGGGAAAAACAAATTTGGGGTGGGGGTGGGAGGGGGTGAATGGGGATTACAATGGGTCAGTTCACCTTCAGTTCCTGAGAACCCTAATAACTACGTGGTAATGTCTGTCACCTCTAAACTATTCGGAGATTATGCCAAAATCCACCCAAACACATTTACAAATATTTTTTTAAATTATAGCAAGCCTATATAATGGGCCTGGAAGAACAGCGTTAGACATAGGACATAGGAACCTGATACTGGCATTCACTGAAACTTTCATTCATTAAACTGAATTAATTTGGCGTTCAATATTTTTAAGAAGTACCTTCTCTAACTTGGCTTTCTTGTCAGCAGGTGGCGCTGCTGACTTCAATGGTCCTGCTGATGAAGCACTTGCAGTGACCTTTTCCTCTACTTTCTGGAGAAGGGAAAAGAGAATGGATTAAGGACAGAGAGAGAGAGAAAGGGGGGGGGGAAGAGCAAGGGGGTAGGGAGAGAGAAAAAGAGAGAGAGAGATAGTGTATATATAAAGGGAGAGAGAGAGATAACACAGCAGTAGAGGGGCCTTTAGAGAATCCCCATAGTGAATCCTTCCAGTAACATTCCTGCAATTTCAAGCAGCACATATAAGCAGAAGCACTGGATCTTTTCGGGGGGCAGTACCCAACCCTCTCCAACCTCCTCTACCCACCCCAGTCCCCCTGCGACAGCCTTACAGGAGCAGGGGAACCTATGGAACTGCCGATCAGCAGCTCGAGAGGCCAGCTTCATCTCGTCCTACTCCTCCCTCCAGTTTCTTTCTGCCACTGAAACAAGCAGCATAGCCCAGACAGCCCAAGAGGTCGTCTCCTCAGACTTCGTCTCTGGCAAGTAAGGTCAATATGGTCTGCTTGCTTCCTCTTCCTGGCCATGTTCTCTTCTCTCTCTCTTTCGGCCTTGTGTATCACTGAATTTGAATTCCGTGCTGGGGCTGTTGCTACCCCCACCAACCGGTTTAATATGGCTCTCTACTGTCCACCAGGCCCTGCTGGCTGACTTTCATGAAGAGCTGGAGATCCTGTTAGCTCATTGATTCAGCTGGGAGACTTCAACATTCGCCTGGAGAGCTCCCAGTCAGCTGGCTTCCTCCCTCTGCTCCACTCCATTGACCTCGCCATGCTGCAGTCAGTCTCTATCCACAGAGAATGAAACCAGCTGGGGCCTGGTCATCAAGAGAAACTGCTCTGCACCCAACCTGACATTCAAGCCCCATCCAGACGCGTCATTACCACCTTCTCTCCTTTTTCTCCTCATCACTTCCCACTCAACCCCTCTCTCCTCTTCCTCATTTCTAATCCGCCTCGACTTCTCTGAAGCATTCGAAAGAGGTTGACCACCATCTCTTCCCTGAATATGTTGGAGATCTGGTTTGCCTCCTTTCTACCCACTCACTACTTCCAGGTTGTATGTGAATGTGTGTGTGTTCAGTCCATGGTCCTTTCTCTACTGTCTATACTAAGTCTCTTGGTTCTGTCATATCCTCCCATGGCCTGTCTTATCATTTGTCATGACACACAACTCTTTATTTCCTCTCCCCTCCCACCTCATACAATTGGTGTTGGTACGCATCTCAGCTTGTCTACCAGACATCTCAAGCTAGATGACAAGCCATTGCCTAAAGCTGCACTTGGCTAAAACTGAGATGATCTTCTTCCAAGTACAGCTAAGCCCTTTTCCCCTGCTAGAGCTTTCCCTCACCCTGTATTGTACCACAGTGTCACCCTCTTCATCTGCTAGGAGTCTGTGAGTGGTACCGGACAACAAGCTGTCCCTCTCTGAGAAAATCATGGCCGTTTGTTGGGTGATCAGATTCTTTTCGCGCAATATCCAGAGAATCCTCACCACCTAACTCAAGCCAGGTTTTAGTCCAGACACTAGTCAGCTCTTCTCTGGACTACTGCAACTCTCCTTGCTGGCCTCCTAGCCACCAACATCAGACATCTGCAGCTCCTCCAGAATGCTGCTGCTCCTCTGACCTACAACCTCCTCAGGCTCAGTCGTGTCACTCCCCTTCTCATCTCCCTCCACTGGCGACCTAAATGAACTCACATCAAATTCAAGAACCTTGGTGCTGGCCGATCAGGCAGGTAAAGGGACAGCTCCGTTTTATCTTCAAATGGTCAGACCCTACATACTAACCAGACCACTGCATTCTGCTACCTCTGGACATCTCCCCCCCCTCTTCCCCAAACCCCGCTCATGTGTCTGAACTTCAAGGTCTCCTTGTCTGTTCTGGCCCCCCGGTGGTGGTATGAGCTTCCTACTGCAGACAGGACAGCAGAAACTCTGCCCATCGTCCAACACAGACTGTAGACTCACCTCTTCAGAATCCACCATGGCTCCCCTGACCCTCTTTAGATATCCTTTGTTTGTTTCTTTCTCTCTTTGGATTTCCTTTTGGAATAATGTTACAGGTACAGCTAAGTAAAGATAGGTCCTCTGTCTCGTGGCGCTTTCCTTCGTATCAATACAATTTGTTGCTAGGTTAGCATTAAACTTATTGATCTCTAAAAGGGCAGCCAGTACCTTCTTGGTGATACAGAATTTTTGTATTCCTGAGACTAACACTGATGTTCTTCACTCCAGTACATCATCCTGAATAAGAGCATCTGTTAAGTGTTTGTATTGTAGTGGTAGCAGACATTGTTGAGTGCAAGACTGTTACTAAACAAAGATAAGCTAGTGCTGTCAGGCATGCTGTATTGTGGATTGAGTCCCTGTCTGTTTTTCTCCTGCTGTTTACCTTCTGTGTGGAGGGTGGAGGCGGGGCGAAGTTGGAGAACCCAGCGGACAGGGCGTCGATCGCGGACACGTCCTCCACCTTCTACACACGCAAGGCGGAGGAGGAGAAAACGTTGTGGTAAGAAGCGAGAAGTAAAGCAGCCACAGACTCCTGCATGGTGCGGCAGAGCTACTGCATACCTTAACATTCAGACTCATGACTCTGTTAAAAGTTAAACTCACACTACTGGTTTAAGAGGGGCATTAAATGCTCACAGTACATCCCAGAGCTGGCTAATGGTATAACAGCAGATTCCATTTTGCTGTGACCGCACTGATTTGACGCAGTACTTTATTTACTATACTGTTGATAGGAAGTGATGTAGGGAGGTTCTTGTTCTCTGGTGACTTACCGGCTCCTTCTTCTGGGTGCTGGGAGGCGGAGAGCTCTCAAACCCGAGAGAGAGAGAGTCCAGAGCCTCGTCTGTGCTCAAGGGTTTCTGGGAAAAGAAAAGTGAGTTAGCACACACGTACACAAACAGTGTTTTTAACCTTTTCCACCTCAGAAAGACTTCCTCAGATTGTTGTCCTGAGTTTCGCCCTCAATCTCACATTTTTTCTGTCTACACCTTAATTTAACTTTAATTACCTGTACATCTTTTTCCTCTCACGGGAGTTTGATATTGGTGGTATATGAACTGCGATTCCACACTCTAATTTTTTAAGGTTTTAATGTGTCATTCCATTCTTTAACTTCAGGCTGTTTTTCGACACAGAATCCACTTTTTTGTGCCAAATTACAAGCCTAAATACTGTGCTTGTTCGTCCAGTAAAAGTACATTTCACAAAACTTCCACAAGGGGGCGTCTGTGTTCATCATTCAGTGATGGGAGCCGCAGGAAAGAAAACACTTTGGGATGTGCGAGCAAGCATAAGCAGTCAATCAAACCCACAGCCACGCTCACCCTCAGCGCCATTAAACTAAAGAGAAAATCACACCAATGGTTTTTTAAGATGTTGCTCTTAAAGACATTGCTAACACACAACAGACAGTTACATAATACACAAGGGAATTAAAAAATGCACCACATGAACACATTGCGTTCAAATTAAATTGTTGTAATTAAAGTACACATGTGAATGAAAGTATAATTGAAGAACTTCTGACTCATTTCAAGTCTGATTTTTTTTGGCTTTGTTACTTTGTTTTCTTTGTGCTTTTTGATTTAACTCCAAATACCACAAAAAAGGAGGCAGATGCAATTGCCCCACATGAGGATTCAAACCTGCAACCCTCTGGCTTCAAGCCCAGCTGATCATCAATTACTCTAGTGCAGCTGCCCACTTAATGCACAGCAGGGACTGCAAACAGGACAACCTGTGAGTGCCGGTTTGTCCTGATGGGAAAAGGCAGGTTTGATTCCTGGGTACACTGCCCTTGAGCAAGGTACTTAACCTTACTTAACCTGCAGTATAACAGTATAACTATGTCAACGTTGCATTGTGTTAGTCACCCTGGATAAGAGCATCTGATAAATGCCTGTAATCTCATAGATGCACAAAACCTGTGGCAGTTCATTAGGCCAAACCAACAAAGATAGCACTGCCATGTCTCACAGAGATTCAACTCAGACGTCTTCTGAAAGGTAATCTCGGATTCTATTAATTCCTTGCTTTGTATCAGACAGTCTTGAACTATCTGATACAAAAGTATGATACAAACTGAATCTTGTCCTCAGTTTACTTCTTGGGCCTTGTCTGGAGTTCATGCAAGTACAGCATGTGCAGCTAGCAATGCTACATTTGCCTGAAGTGGTTAGAGTAAACACCCCCCCATTGCGGATTTGTTTGAGTGAGGACTTCAGCTATGGGGGCAGCCTTACCGTGGGCTTGACTTCCGGTAGGTCTGGGATATTCTTACCCTTAAAAAGACAAAAAAAAGGAAATTGAAAAAGTCAGTTGGGTGAGGAAACTCTAAAGGCGTCTCGAATCTATCGGTATCGGTCACATGCGTGTCCGTCATTCAGAATTAGAGGGTTGTGCAAATAGCAGGAGGAGAACTGGAGCTCTATTACACTGGAGCCATAAGCGTGGTAATGAATACTTCCACGCTGCTTACAGTCCCAGGCTATTCAAGGACAGCAGTGCGTCAGCAGTGTGGCTGTGAGTTAGAAGAAGAGAAAGTGGAGAGAGGAAGAGGAAGTAGAGAGGGCAAGAAGATGAAGAGGAAGTGGAGGTGGTAAGAAGAGGAAGTGGAAAGGGTTATAACAGGAAGAGGAAGTGGAGAGGGTTAGAGGAGGAAGTGGAGAGGGTAAGAAGAGGAAGACAAAATGGAGATGGTTAGAAGAGGAAGTGGAGAAGTTTGGAAGAGGAAGAGGAATTGGAGAGGTTTGGAAGAGGAAGACAAAGTGGAGAGGCTTAGAAGAGGAATGGGAAATGGAGAGGGTAATAAGTGGAGGAGGAACTGAAGAGGGTTAGATGAGGATGTAAAGAGGGTTAGAGGAATAAGAGGAAGTGAAGAGGGTTAGAAGAGGAAGTGGAGAGGGTAAGAAGAGGAAGTTGAGGGTTAGAAGAGGAAGACAAAATGGAGATAGTTAGAAAAGGAAGTAGAGAGGGTTATATGAGGAAGAGGAATTAGAGAGGGATGGAAGAGGAAGGCAAAGTGGAGAGGGTTAGAAGAGTAACAGGAAGTGGAGAGGGAAAGGACTGACCATGTCTTCAAATCTGTATCCTGGTGGTAATGTTCTCTCGTCCTCCCCACACAGAATTCCCTTTTCACTCGTGACACCATGCTGGGACATGCGACACACACGTGTGTTACACACTTCCAGGGCACACGGACACACGACACACACATGCACGCATACGCACTGCACAACGTCTCGCGGCCTGCGAGGACTGGTACGCACTCTGTCGACGCAAAGTCAGCATGCACCCCCTCACAAGCTCAACACAATCCCTTAGGCCAAATACTCTGTGACACACGTGAACAGATCGCACAGTTCACACGCGTGGTAACACGTGCAGTCACAGCACACACTTGTTACAGTGACTGTACATATTCCATCGCAACAAACTTTGTAGAAACTACGGACACACCCGATCAACTAAACACAATCCATCACACTACTAAAACACACCATAACAAACACATAGAACTACTCATCAGATTAACAATACTCTTCCTATACACATAATTAATATGCACACACTCTATCACCCAATCAGCACACTACACATACTATCAAAGTGAGATGTTACACATTTGAAGGTACCAATAACATGTGGCAAGGCACAGTAAACACACAACAACCAATCATCATTCTCAATTATTCCCTGTTGATACACACAACCAACATGAAGTACATAAAATTACTGTGGTGAGCAAACACTCGGCACAAATGGACATGTGGACGCACAGCAGACACATACTTTATTCCACAGACAGACAGACAGACAGACAGACAGGCAGACAGACAGACAGACAGACAGACAGACAGGCAGACAGCGAGCTCAGTACCTCCGTGACCTCGGGGCCTGTGTAAACTGGTGCTGTGGGGGCCGGGGCCTCGGAGGGCAAGCTGTCAGCAAGAGCGTCAAAGGGGTCCACAACAGGCTTCTACACACACACACACACACACACACACACACACACACAATAAAAAAACACACAACAAACTGAGGACAATGCACCACACTGTACCGCCAAGATGCAAAGTGCAAGGGGGTGGGTCAAGAGGCAGGGGGTGAGGGTGGGGGGGGGATGGAAATGCTCACATCGGCTGATTTTGTGACAGGAATGGGTACCACCTCCACCTGGATCTGCAGGCCAGAGTGGGACAGACTTAACACAGGGGAAACCGCTGTGACTTATTGGAATTGATTTTCAAGGCCTTGCACGGTTCCTCCAGCACTGTTATACGCCAACTTGTAAGTCACTCTGGATAAGAGCGTCTGCTGAACACCAAAATGTAAACTTAAATGTATAGATGTTTCGCAGTACCATCACTGTGCTAGCCAGTTAGCCACTTTGGTTTTGTCTCCATCTGCATATTCAGGTTTAAATCGAAGTTTTATTTCTTATGATAAACTCGCTCGAACAATAAGTCATGGAATGTTGCCTAGTTGGCCAGGTGCAGCTATGGATGTTGGCTAGTTAGCTAGCCGACTAGCTTGCTATGCTTGCCTCATGACCCAGCAGTTTTTCCCACAATCTTGCCAAAAAAACTATCAATCTTTATAGAAAGAAAGGCATATTGACCTGCAAGAATAGATTTGCAAAGTGGTAGTGTCAACAACAGTGGTTCAGCAGTTCAACCACAAACTACTTAAAGGAATGAAAGAACACGGTATTGGATTGTCCTTCGCTGTCATATTTGAATATTTTCAGAAATTCTGAGAGACAGTCTCAAACACGTAGTACATTAAAAGGGTTCTGCATGTAAAAGTGGGAAACATTCCTAAATCTAGATTAGAAAGACGGTTAGCAGACTACAGTATACGTTTAAAAACTGTGGAGGAGAAGTTACTGACTGACAGGGTGCCTAAACTTTATCACAGACCATATTTAATGCTTGATCTTTTTTTTATCTGTCAAATTTGGCAAATATATAAGTACTAGTGCATTAAAACTTACTGAAATATATCATGTTCAAATTTGTTCCCTGCAGAAGTTAACTTTTCATTCAGAATATCAACAAAACAAGCAATTTGATGAGGGGTGACCAACATTTTGCATACCACTGTACACTCTTACTTCACATTGTATTAATCATATAGTACGCTACAAAATGAATGATGATTTATAAACTCTATTGGTCCTACACTATTATATGATGTTCTGCAGTAACGTCTTCGTTCTTGTGCAAATAATTGCACAAACGATTGCCAAAACTTCTTGGCAAAAGCCGGTTCTGTTTGTTCATCAGGTAGAACAAACAGAATCTGAACAAAAACACAGGAATGCTTCTCACAGAAAAAGCAGACTGGCTAGTTCTCTGAGAACGGTTCTCTGAGAGGCAGGTGGGTAGCTTGAAAGTAGCAAGAATCAATAAATTATCCAATGTACAGGACCGATGACAGAAGATAACCCAACATTTTATAAAAACCCAGAAATGTTCTTCTCGATCCAACTACAAGTTAAAAAAACAGAACATATATATTGTTGATCATTAGCAGGGATGTTCTACAGTAATGGCCTACTTGCAATCCATAGATGACAGTGGCTTTTGTCCAGTCATCTTCCATTGTCAGGAAAGTTTTGGAAATTTCTTGCGAGTCACAAACCTATAGCTAACCTCACACACCCAATCTCTCTATGAGCTGTCTGGTTTACTGGTCAGAGATGGCCCATTTATTTTTAGAGGATGATGAAGTGGACCACCGTGACTCAAACCCGAAACACAAAGGTATCCCCATTCATCCTCTGTCCAGCGTGTATTTGCTTAGGTACCTTGGACCCCTCTTGAGGCTTCCCTGGCTTTGGTTTCCCCTTCAAGACGTCAGCTGCTCCAGCTACAGGCTTTGACGGCTCCACTTTGCTCAGAGAACTGGGCTTGGTCTAAGAACACAAGTGTGATTAAAACCAGCCCACAAATGAGCCTGATGAAGCTCAGCACCCAAACCCTACTGCATGAGTAGGGGACCCCCAGTTGAGGAAACCAAAAAGGACTTCAGTAGAAAAAAAGAGTCTGTTAGTGAAGAAGGGAAGATGATGACAACTGGCTGATGATGGATAAGAAGTGGAGATGAGGCCAGGTGATACATACAAGACATGCCAGTTATTAATTGGTGAACGGGGTTTTGTCCAAAAACAAAGGAAGTGTGATGAAAACCAGCCCAAAAATGAGCTTGAAGAAGCTCGGCACCCGAAAACCACAGCATGAGTAGAGAAGGCCCTTAACGCAGAAAAGACCCATTAGTGCAGAAGGGAAGATGGTGAGTTTCAGACAGAAGATCCCTGCCCGTCTTTTTCTCAAGTCTCACATTCCATGGATGAATAGTGTGAGTGTGAGCTCATGAAACGATGTGTGCAATTAAAACCAGCCCAAAAAAGAGCTTGAAGAAGCTCAGCACCCAAACTCCACTGCATGAGTAGAGGACCCCCAGAGCAGGACACCAAGAGAAAAGACCCCAAGAATGCCAAACTGAAGATGATGAGGTCTGAACAGGAGATTCCTGCCCATCATCTCCTCAAATTGCCTAAGTTTATACTTCATGGAGGATCACATGTAATTGTGCCCATGAAGTTACGATCAAGAAGAAGATCGGATCAGAACGCCAAGGCCAGAAAAGGAGACTGAAAGCATGGCTGGAAGAAAGGATCCCTAGAGGTTAGCTTCTCCTCACATTCTGCTCCTAATGAAGAGTAGTAGGACACAGACTGTGACCAGGAATGTGAAGCAATGATCAAAATGGTGGCAAGGTCAAGAAATGAAAACAAGGCACTGAAGTTTTGAAACGAAGGATGATGCAGACCACCGAGACTCAAACCCCAAACACAAAAGCCCCCCATGTATTGTCTGCCAATGTGTAGTTAGCCAGGTACCTTTGCCGTCTCTTTAGGAGTCACTTCCTCTGGTTTTCCCTTTTTGGCCGCAGCTTCAGCTGCAGCGGCAGGCTCACCTTTCACAGGCTTCCCTTTGGTCGGTGAGATGGGTGAGCTCTAACAACACAAGTGTGATTAAAACCAGCCCACAGCAGCGCCTGAAGAAACTTTGCACCTGACTCTCAGCAGAATGAGTAGAGGAGCCCCAGAGGGGGAAAGCAAGAGAGAATTTAATGAAGAAGTGGCCCAAATAATGCAGAACCGGAACATGATGCTGATTGGGCAAAGGATCCCTGTTCTACTTCTCCTCAAATCTCTAACTTGGATCCTTAAATGTGCAATTTCGAGCAGAAAGAAGAGTGCGAGTATACCCATGAAATGATGCTTGTGAGTAAGATCGTATCAGAAATTTGAGGACACAGGAAAAGACAGACAGAAAAAGATCCCCTATAGTCAGAGTTTCACCAAAGCCACCATTCTCTTCCAATGGTAGCGAAGGATGATACTGAATATGAGCACCGAAAAGAAGCAAGAAATGTGATTAGTTCAAACGACAAAGATGAGATGGGAAAGTCATTAAAAGAATGATGAGATGAACTCAAACCCAAAACCCAAAAACTAAGGTCCCCGTGTATCCTCTGTCCTGGGGAGGTTAGCTGGAAACCTTGGGTGATTCTTTAGGATTCACTTCATCTTTTTTTTTGTGACTGCAGCCTCAGCTGTTTTGGCTGCCTTGGCTGCAGCTGCAGGTTTTAAAGGCTCCCCTGTGCTCAGTGAACTGGGTTTGGTCTAAGAACACAAGTGTGATTAAAACCAGCCCGCATGAGAGCTTGATGAAGCTCAGCACCCAAACCCTACTGCATGAGTAGGGGACCCCCAGTTGAGAAAACCAAGAAGGAGAAAAGTGAAGAAAAGAGTCCACTAGTGTAGAATGGAAGATGATGAGAACTAGTTGATGATGGATGGAAACAGAGATTAGGCCAAGTGATGAACACAAGATGTAACAGTTGTTAATGGATGGATTGGAAAGACCACAAAAGCTCAAACCCCAAATGCAAGTGGTCATAGTTCTCCACCCTGCTCCGGTTTGGCTGGATACCTTGGGTGACTCTTTTGGCTTCACATCCTGCGGTTTTCCCTGGTTGTCAGCCGGTTTGGCTGCTTTGTCTGCTCCGACTGCAAGCTTCGCAGGCTCCGTTTTAGCAGGCTCCCCTTTGCTTGAAGCGATGGGTGTGGTCTGATAACACAGGCATAATTAAGACCTGCTCTGAACAGAGCTTGAATAAGTGTTTCACCACAACCCCTCCCGCCCACACCCCCACGGCCGCACACCCAGAGAAGGAACAGAACCCATCCAAAAAGGGGGAAGCTTCAACAGAGAAGCCAACCCAGCAAGAGATGCACCGAGAGCTAGATAGAAGCTTGAGTAAAGAAACATGACTTGGGTACATTTCTGTATACTGTTCTCCTGATTCTAATGGCCTGAGATAAAACAAAGGACAGAAGATCCATGAGGCAGTGAAAACAAGATAAATCCCACCAAGACATCAAGACCCTTGGAGATGCAGCAGCTTAAAAGCCCATGTTGTTTAATCTCAGCACACATGCAAAATCAGGCGAGCTACCTTCGGGGATTCTTTCGGGGTCTCCTTGGGGCTTGTGGGCTGGACTGCAGCTCCAGCTGCAGCGTTAAACGGCTTGGCTTTAGAAGGAGAGGCAGGTGCCTTTGCCGGCTACAACCAGAAAGTGGTCACAGGTTTTACACACACAACACAACTTCTAAACTGAAAACCGAAGTCCTCGTAGACAGAATGCACTTCCACAACCAGAAAAAACTTTTGACTATGATCCTCCAAATGTATGAAATAAACAGGAATATTTAATGAGAAGAACAGGTCATTAAACCCACCTAAGCTTATTTGCCTGTTTGTATAGAGTCACCAGCACTGTGTCAACACTGATGTTGACACTGCATTATGAATGTTTAAGATGCTGATGGGAAATAATCATAAAGAGATCCTGGAGTCAAAGATATAGGCAAGGGCTAATTTAAATATCCTGCTCATATAGCAAATTGAAATGGCCCCCAAAAAAGTGAGCCATTTTCACAAAGACAAGTAAGACACAATTAACATCCACAATTTTCTGGGTAGAAAGGTAACACAAAATAACGGCTAAATTTTCATACCCACTTTTCTTTTGAAACCGGCAAAGTGGACAGCGATAAAAAATTTTTTTTAAAAGTCGAGTGGCAAGGAGAACAGAATTAGGATGGATGAGGATGAACCCATCAATAGCACATCATCGTGCAGAAGGAAGGTGAACGGGAAACATAAGAGAAGATCTCACATTTATGCAATGGAAAGTAATTGTGATGAGATTACAAGCGGACCTGAAAAGGGCGGTCCCCCCCACATTGAGAGGTAGGAATGCGATGCATTCATCGCATGTCTCAATGCAGCCCAAGCAGGAGGGGATTTCAGCAGGACGTGAGAAGCGGTTAATCCAAGGGAAAGAGGTCAGGGGTAAGAGTTCAGAGGTGAAAGGTGTTTAAAGAGAAAGGTCCTGAGAGAGAAGCGTGGGTTAACAGAAGATAAGACCGCAAGGGAAGATTGCCAGCGAGTGAGCGGTCTACCTTGGGACTTTCTTTCGGAGCTGTCGCTGCCCCTGGGGTCACCTGCTTCACTGCTGCAGTAGCTGCAGCGGCTGCTCCAGCTGCAGCAGTCGTTGCAGCTGGCTTAGCAGCCGCAGCTGCAGGGGACGTGGCCGCTTTCTGTAAATGCAAAAGGAGCGTGTGCTGTTCAATGACCGCCCCTCCTCAACTATGATGCTGTTTCCTGCTAATACAATGCCTATGCTGGCATGAGAAGTTATTTACAGCAACAAAATGGCGGGTCATTAAGAAAAAAAAATTCCATTAGAACAATACACAAACACATGCACACAATTTTCCATATTCAGTCCGCATTTGTGAAATTCCATGCAAATAACATCGTGGATACATTGTGAATCATTTTGTGAACACTGAGAAATTATACGTACATGAAAATGGCTGTTTAATTTATTACATTATCGGTCGTTATGGAAATGGACATTTAATTTATCAACTAATCACTTTGATGTGAACTGCATAGTATTTACTCAGCATCATTCTAGGGAAAACATGCCAGTCTTGTCTTGCACGGCCTCACGGTAGTTTGACCTGGTGAGAGCGACATAATCGGCCTCACATCAAAAGTAAACCAGCACCCAGTTTTGTATATATGCTAATCAGGCCTGGATCAAATACGCATTATAACACAGTAACGGTTTACAGCAGATGCTGGCAAAACGTGAAAATACTCCTTTAAATCCCTGAGAATTTTCAGTGACACATTGCAAATCAAAATGTACAATGATATGAAAGAAGACTCTGGCATAGAATATTGGTGGAAACAGATCTATTTTGAGACTAGTTAACAATCTGCCAGAATTGTTTACAGGTGTGTAAAGGGTCACGGTATTTCAAAATAACTATTTGATCCAGGTCTGGGGAATTCACAGACATTCTTTCTGTTCTGTTCCTATGGACTCCCACTGGCGCCTGACAAATATGCTACCCAGGGTTGCCAATAACACAATGTACCATCACCATGGCGACCCCAGGGCTCAGCGACGGACTGCACTTTGAGATTTACAGGAGCCGCATTTCAGAAAGTGAGTCAGTGGGTAGGGGGGCGATCTCCCGTGGCAACGAGCCCTGCCATCCAGTGTCCAAGCGCATCCACCATCTTCATAATTAGAGGAGTTTTTTATACGGCCGTCATTCACCATTAAATATCACTACATTAATGGATTGGTCTACCTTAAACCGAAGGTATGCATTTAGAAAACTGAGGCACCAGTGTCACAGTGGAAAATTTCTTACTCTCTTCCTCAAGAATGTTACAATGTTCAGTAACCCCGAACAGTGAGGCATGGATGCCTGAACACAAACAGAGCCTTTGTGAGCCTTTAAAGCAGGGGTGTCCTATTTTATTCCGAGAAGGTCCGCTGTGTGTGCAGGTTTTGGTTCTAGCCCAGTGATAGGACACCCGATTCTACTTTTCAAGGTCTTGATTGAAGACAACAATTAATTGAATAAGCTGAATCAGGTTTCTTAGCGCTGGGCTAAAACAAAAACCCACACTGGCCCCGCCCTTTTCGGATAAGACAGGACACCCCCTTGGTTTAAAGCATGTGTAGTTGGCTGCACTTAAAAAAAAAAAAATTAAAAAAAAAAATTATTATTATTCTTTTTTTTTTTTAGCATTTTACCCTCCCAGACACTCCCATTACAATACAGGCATTTTACAGACACTCTTATCCAGAGTGACTTACACAACTTTGTTTACGGTGTATCCAGTTGCACAGCTGGATACATGCTGAAGCAATGCAGGTTAAGTACCTCGCTCAATGATACATTCGCAGTGTCCTACTGGGGAATCAAACCTGTGACCTTTCGGTTACAATACCAACTCCTTGCCCATTATACTACACCGTCTCCCAAAACGGGACACTGCACAGCAAACTGCACCCTGAGCTGCACCCCATTAATGCTTAAAATCCCCTGGGATCAGTGCCGCTGTGACATACATTACTTTACATTTATTTGGCAGACGCTTTTATCCAAAGCAATGTAAAATAAGTGCATACCAAATGTCATTGGAACAACTACAAAACACAGGTCTGATAAGGCCCGATACTCATTTTGTACAGTTATTCATAGCCAAGAACACTAAGTCCAGTTCACACAGTGAACATTACTCTGACTTAACCTATGCTAAGCCAAACTAGGGGGCACTACAAGCTACAAAAACAGGACGACGATACAAAGTACAATAAGTGCTGCAATGGAGACTTAGTCCCGGCACAAAGGGCTTCCTTGTCTCTTCCCTACAGGCGATGGATTCGCCTTTTTGCTTTGAAACACAGTTTTCTGTTAGCGCAACAGCGCAGATGACTCCTCACTCTCACAGCCATCCAGCCGCTAACAGCGAAAGTCCCGCTAAGCGCTCGACATGCGGTGCTGACCACTGACTGACTCACACAGGCCAGACACTGACGTTTGGAAGAGCGCGGGGGAAGGGGGGGTGGAGTGTGACGTTCGCTGCGTCTCGCCACGTCTGCTGTTCCTGCGAAAAATCGATGCGGGCGTGTGAAACGCGGGTCGCCGGGAAAATTACATAACACGCTGACAACACGGGCGTGGCCCTGGCCTGATGACATCGTTCCCAGGAAGAAGGGATTATCTGATGAGGCCAGTGGGGGTGGCCAGTGGTGGTAGTCACAGGGTGGGGTGGGGTGGGGTTTAAAACACTGCATGACCACACCCACGCACACAGAAAAAAAAGACCCTTCCAGACAAAAAAATGTTATTAGAAGGTCACCAATTAATAATGTCTCACTCTCCTCACACTGATATTTTAATTATTGACACCTTGCGAAGAGGTCGCCTGGTGGTCACATTGTGGGGGAAATAAATCATGTCACCCTGCTGGAACATTCCGCCTCTTCACACTTGCCTGTCAAAGTTCAGGCCACGGTTTTTGGTAAAAGGGGGAGGGGGCGTGGCAGGCGGTTTTTCCTGGATGTGCTCACACGTGCTTCTTCACTCCATCTAACCCGAAGTTCCAGCCAGGGCAGAGAACACCAGAGTGATCGAACAGCGAAGGGTTCTGGTGGTTTTCCTCGCGTTAAAACATTTCTTTCCCGCAGAAGGGATATTGTCGAAGGTGACAATGCGCCTCATCATCAAAGCACAACAAGGCAGAGATCGAGAGATTGTTGTCCATGTTGTCAAGGCCCTTCTCAGGCACCTGATCGGAACCCCAGTCATGCATTTACGGAATATCCTGAAACAACGTCTGAGATGGAATGTAATTCTTTTATCATCTAACCCGAGCTGATACTCTATTTTTCATGGAAGACTGCCACTAAATTCCCCCCGCAGAATTCCACACATTGCTACATGCCACATCGCACACAAGGCTGTACTGGACACATGCGGTGGACACAACATCCTACGAAGTCCCTGTATATTCCCGATAACATTTTGGAGCTCACCACCTGTAGATATGTCTGTTTATTAGCAGATTCATGAATCACTCCGCCTTGTATCTGATAAGTTCTGCATTGCCAGCTTGAAACACCAGTTGCTTCTGTCCCTATTCTGAGCTGTTCACTGCACACATATGCAGATTTATTTATTTTTTTTTGCATTAATGCATTTGATTTTTGCATTTGTAAAAGCCAAACTATATTATCTGTGCTTATGTACGGAATCATTGAATTGTCCTTATGCGGTATGTAATGCATTTAAAAAGTTAAAAGGATTTTTTTTTTTCCGGAGACATGATAGACATGACAATGCTTTAGGCTACTTATTCAATGTTAATAACAAATATTGCATTAAAACAAATGAATTCAAAAACTCCCCAAAAAAGTTACAATACACTATCAATTCAGAAGCATGCAACTTATTTTGGGATTCAAAGGGTTACAGTGCTTTTCCACTGTGCATATTCAGGAAAGGGGCGGGGCTACACCCCCAGCCCGAACAGGAGGAAGAGCTGAGGTTTCTTTTCCGGCCTTTTCTGCTGCGCAGTCGGCACATAAGTCTGCCTGTTACCCAAAGGCTTTTTAATAACAGGCCGGACAGGGGGATCTGCGCAGCTCTCCCCTGTAAACCCCTTTCCATACCCTAGTGAAATCCTGCAGTGATCACAGACAGCTTTAAAGGAAATGTCTATTCAAGAGTCGGAGAAAAATGATTATGTAATGTGGTTTGTTGAAAATTCTGTGGTTTGTTGGCATCTGCAGTAGTGATTTCAACATTTCAGCTGCATCTAAAGAGTTTGAAGGGTTTTCTGTAATCTGTCCCAAGTTTAGAGAGGTTAGGATTATGGCTGGGTTTACAGTATTTGTCCCTGGTTTGAACAGGTTTGGAGGTGTTTGGAGAGAAGAGGTTAGGGTTGGGGTTGGTGTATTTGTCCCAGTTTTGGAGATGTTTGCAGAGAAGAGGGTTTGTACCTCAAATTCAGCAGGCTTCCCAGTGGAAGCCAGCCCCACTGGGGCGGAAGTGGGCTGTTTTTGTTGAGACTGCAGACAAAACAGAGAGACAGAGAAGGAGGGAGGGAGAGAGGGAGGAGGGAGGGGAGAAAAAGAGAGGGAGAGGGAGATAAACATTATGGACAGCATCAATACACTGTCAATACACAGAGAAGAACACTTTTCAGTCAGGGCTACATTTCATATTCATGCTCTAAAAAATAAAACAATAAAAAATGGTTGTCTTTGTTCATTCATATAAAGCTTTGATTCCTAATTGTGGCAGCAGCGATATACCTGTAAGGTGGAAAATGTACAGGTACAATAGGGAAGCAAAATAATTCACCCTTGATTGAAGATTTTTCCTGAACGATTTTATATCAGAACTAAATAAACCTCCCCATCTTAGTTAGAAGAACTCTACTACTAAATGTCACTAAATCTTAGTTACTAATATATTTGATATAAAAAAATACTTTAGAACAAAAAACAAAACAAACATTAGTAGCCAGAACACTGAGGATTTATTTTCAACTATCACTATGGCCTAGTTGATTATTTTTGCAAAAAAATCAAAATCAAAGAAGCAAAATCAAAAAAGCAAATTGAAATGAAAATGATGAAAAAGGGTGATTTTAAAAAACTGGTGATGTTTTTTTAAACAGGTGATGCCCCCTTCTGAATCAGTGAAACACAGGTTCAGAACAACAAGCACCAGTGGAGGAGGAGCACCGCTGCTCATATTATCAGCACCAGGAGAAGGGCAGAACATTTCAATAACCTTATCAACGAGACTCAAAGTTTCAGGGTCAGTCCCAGGGACATTGTAAACAAGAAACATCTAATTTGACCAGTATTCAGCACAAAGTTGTTTCCCACCCTTTCACACAGGCCGCAGTCACATTTTCGGCTGAAAAAATGAGGAATGCTTTCACCGGCATCGAAAGGATTAAAGTCTTTGAAAAACTTGCAGTACTTGATCCAGGTCTGATCATGGTGCATACAGAATTGGAAAAAAAACAAAAAACAAAAGAATGTAGACGACTAAGAACAATGCAGTCAGAACTAGCCTCCTCAGACAGCCAAAAATTGGGTTATAGATAGACATACGGACACAGGCATACAGGGCGGTTTTTAATCAGGCTAACCGATAACATACCATGAATTTTTTCACATTGTTGCTTCAACCTAACCATGAGTGCATCTCATCGTTTCAATAACAATAGTCTATTACCAGTCTGTGTACAGTTTTGTAAACTGGAGGAGCACTGCATTTCACTCTTATCCTGAGAAGCTTACACAGACTACACTTTAAAAAAAAAAATTTTTAACATACAAAACATTGGTACAGCGGGATATGTTACAGAGGCAGCAGCGTAGTGTAATGGGTAAGGAGTTGGTCTTGTAAGCTAAAGGTTTGATTCCGCAGTAGGACACTACCGTTGTACCCTTGAAAAAGGTACTTAACCTCCATTGCTTCAGTATATATCCAGCTGTATAATTGGATACATGTAAATAAAAAAATCTATATATTTTTTTAAAAGTTCTGTAAGTCGCTCTGGATAAGGGCATCTGCTAAATGCCTGTAATGTAAAGTAATGAACTTAAGGCTAACTGTGCTGCTCAAGGGTATATCTGTGAATGGCTTGCAACCCAGCGGCTGCAGGTGCGATTCCTGGGTGGGACGCAGCCGTTGTGCTCTTGAGCAGGACGCTTAAGCAGCACTGCTCCAGTGTACATCCAGCAGTATAAAAGGGATACGAAGCAAAACAGCTGAATGTTGTGCTGGTTGCCCTGGATACGAGCGGTGTGCTGAAGGGCGGTGACGTAGTGAAGTGACATAACTGCAGCTGGGAACCGAACCAAATCCAGCTCCCTCGCCATTACACCGCCGGGCCGGGACCAATACGGAGGCTGCGGTGAAGAGCAGGGGAGTCAGGAAGCTGTCGCTTTGTGTTGCATTGACATGCATAGACGACAAAAATCGTGCACCGCACCCCTTCCACACCCCTCTCCGCCCTCTCCTACCCAACCCTCTCTTTCTCTCTCGCTCTCTCCTGACGGGCTACCACACCCATCCATCTTGAACTCAGCACAGCAAGGTCTGCAAACAGGTGCCACGACTTTGGCCTGTCCTGACACCAGCAGAACCGTACAGCTTGCCAAACCACACGCCCAGACCTGGGACAAGCACGCATTTACAACACGTCAACTTGGAGAAAAGAAAAATGTTTTCAATCCATCCACCCATTATCTGTACAGCCGTTTATCCTGGGCAGGGTCACGGGGGGTGCTGGAGCCTATCCCAGAATGCATTTGGGCGAGAGGCAGGATTACACCCTGGACAGGCCACCTATCTATCACAGGGCACATTATTCATGTTTTCAATGATTTATTTTTTTAAATTATTTTTTTTATAATTAAATTTTTCAGCAACTAAAAAAAAATTCTAAAAATTAAATTCTAAATATTGGTAAAAATGAATGTAACGGTCCATAGACTGCAGGAGTTTTACCAGTGTTATGGGGGTATCAGTGATTCAGACAGCAGCTTGATCCAGACAACTTCCTGAGGGATAAATGTGATGAAGCCCTATTGCACACCACAGACCTGGTCACCTCCAGTGTCAGCCATACCCTTTGAACAGCAGGTTTTTTGGAATGTTTTTTTCCTCAAAATTCTAAGTCAGTGTTCTAGAACTCCATTGGTTCCAGATTTAATTGGCAAAAAAAAAATGTTTTCTCCCTCTCCACCTTAGATAATGTGTGGCGAGTGTTCTGCCGCAAAATGGCTGCCGTGCATTTCTCAGGTGGGTGTTACTCATTGGTGGTGGGTGTGGGTGAGTTCCCACTCATCACTATAAAGCACTTTGAGCATTGGAAAAGTGCTATACAAATGCAATTACATATGAATTCCTTTCAATTACCAGTAGCGACTGTTAAACAACAGCATTAGAATGTTCAGTTAAAACACAAACGTGACCTTGCCCCTTAATGGGTCTAACCGCTAAAACAGGGCTTGGGTGGCGCTCACGCAAGGGCGAGGCCCGCCCAAGCCCGCCATTGTTTGGTGTGACGGTGTTGAGGGTGCCTCCCTCCCTGCCCAGCTGGTCTGTGGGTATTCTTTCCATCGCTAGGTGATGCATCAGTCCTGTCACCACCCAGGAGCAATGGGTTATTTTTAACCACCCCCCCACCCCACCCCACCCCACACTCAACCCTGCACAGACTGGATCCTTAATAGCCATAAAAGCATCGAGGGTGGATCTATGGGAAAATAAATCCCTGTTAATGCACTTGGTTGGCCACCATTTATAGACTGCCCTTAAGCCCTTGGAAGGCCTTTGCCCATCCCGAATGCTTTCAAACTGCTCGCTCGCTCACGTCATCATTTTCACTGCTGTGATGTGGCCGCTGATCGCCTCAGTGAGGAGTCGGCCATCTCACGTTACAGCGCTGAGCGAACGCTCTTATCCTACCGATTTGCCCAGATTACATTTTGACAAACGGCCCCATTTTATACAAACAGGATATTTTTACTGAAGCGATTTCGGGTTAAGTGCCTTTCCCCAAGGGCACAATGGCAGCGCCCCAAAGCGGTAATCAAACCTGCAGCCTTTGAATTGCAAAGAAGGGTACAACTATAGTCACGGTGACAGCCGTGGACTTGGTATGGACTTGGCCGACTAACTAAATACTGCAGGGCTCATTAAAAAGTGAAGCTATTCTAAAGAAAAACTAAAATAATAACTTCATGTCAAGGTTATACAGACTACACTACAATGACAGTCACCACAGAGCAGACAACTCTTTATCATGTATGATCTCCCCTGCACCCACCCATGGCCTCCACCCACCAAATCCCGCATGGGTATGGGTTCAGTTCCCCGACAGGGCATCTGCTGAGCTGTGATCCCTATTCTGTCTGTTACCCTCAATGCTTTCAACCTGTCGGAATAAAGCAAGAAATACGACTGTCGGCTCTCATTAAAAAAAAAATTAAAGAAAATCATTTAAAAACATTATATTATATAAAATTATTTTGAATCAAGTATTTCAAATAATCGTTTGAACCGGGCCTGGAACTGACCTGAATAGCTTTGCTCTGCGCTAGCCAGGAGAAGGCAGCACAGACGCAGTCTCTTTTTCAGTCAGGTTACGCAACACACCCCGTGGGGGGGGGGGTCTGGGTGTTGTTGAGCGACAGGGCTGGGAGAACAACAAACAGCAAAACCGAAAAAGAGCCAGCGGCAGCAGAGGTCATAAACTCACCCGTGCGCTGCCGAGGCGTGTTGCTAACGGTAACGCACTCCCAACATCAGAGCGGAGTGCCATCCAAACGGGTATCTGCTTCCCAATTTTAAAAAAAGGTGTGACTTTTGGTGGCTGGGCGGTGGTGCTCTTTGATGGAGCTGAATCAAAAGCAAAACAGGAACCAAGGCACTCTATTCAAAATGCCTGTATTACACCGGCAAGATCAAAATAATCTTTTACTTTAAATAAAAAACAAATATAAATCAGTGCTTTCGTACCAGCCGCCAATAAAATTCTTCTGAATTTCACTGACAACTTTTTTGCCAAAATTCCCAGCAAAACTCTCTCATACAACTGCGCATGCGTTGCGTTGTTCTCTGTTGAACGATGACACATTGCCCTTACACAAAAAAACTGTAGTTCGGCTGCATTTTTACACATCCAAGTCTCCCGTTTGTTTGGGTTTGGTTGGGTGCGGTGCACTGGCAACAGCACACTGTGTCCCGAGTATGCCTAGGACACCCAGTTTTTGATTGGTACGTTCCAAAAAAATCAGAGGTTCCCCCCTAGTCCACGATCACAAACCCCTCCCCCCTCCCCCGCTCCACCCACAAATCTTTTTGGGTACACCCATGACTGGAATCCTGGCGCCACTACTGGTTGGGTGTGCACGGAGTGGATTAAATAAGGAACCAGCTCAGGTGTCTCCATGGTTACCTGCTGATGCCAAAACACCGTCATCTCAGCCGAACGATCCACCGGCATCACGGTACCGGGAATACACACGCACCCTTCCTGTGGGACCACCGGATGGTCACGGGGCATTACAGGGCAGAACTTTTGGATTGGGGAACAGGGGGAAGTATTCATAAAGCATAAAGCATCACAGAGTAGGACAGCTGATCTAGGACCAGTTTTTGTAGCTCATAATGAATAAAGTTAGGATGTGGCTGAGCTAAGCCTGACCGTAGATCAGCACTCCTAATGCGAGATGTTTTTTCCCCCCAATACAGGCTCAGATCTCTGTCTGATTGGGAAGACTCTCAGAAACTAACCTGGGGTGGGCCTTTCTTGCAATTCGACCGAAAAGATTCATCTTGCGTAAACTGTAAACCCCCATGAGATTCCCAAAAGCGAAGAAACTAGGGTATTGGGAGGAAAACATGTTTGTGCCAATTGGTATCACACCATGAGCACACACTCATAACCACTGTCACACTCAGAACACACACACATGACCACTGTCACACTCAGAACACACACACATGCTTACTGTTATGGTCAGAACACACACACCTGACCACTGTCACACGCAGAACACACACTCATGCTTACTGTTATGGTCAGAACACGCACACCTGACCACTGTCACATGCAGAACACGCACTCGTGACTGCTTCTATGGTCAGAACACACACTCATGCTTACTGTTATGGTCAGAACACACACGCATGACCACTATTACGGTCATGGCTTATTTAGTATTTTTGAGGAAGATTATTCTCACTTCCGTTGTCAGTTCCCATTTTTCCACTCACCCTTACCTTAACTAACACCCTTCAACTGTCACACAATTTTATTACATTACATTACAGGCATTAAGCCAACGCTCCTATCTAAAGTTACTTACACAACTTTTACATATCATTTACATTGTACCCATTTATACAGCTGGATATACACTGAAGCAATGCAGGTTAAGTACCTTGCTCAAGGGTACAACGGCAGTGTCCTACCTGGGACCCAAACCTGTGACCTTAAGGTTCCTTGCCCATTATACTATACTGCTGCCTATATTTATTATTTATTATTATATGCTTATAATTATAAAATTATTAGAAACATTCTCCCTGGACCTTAAATACTGCAACACAGAAGCCCCACTATTCCAGGTTTACAAAATGTAACTTTAAAATGTATTTTACTCACAATTTGTTTGAGTATTAGTCAAATGTATGCATATGTATGCAGGCACACGTGCAGTTCTTTAATGCGCTTTTATTATTACACCTAATAAAGGTAAGTCGCTTTTATTATGCATTTTTAAATACCGAATAAAGGTAAGTATGAAGTGATCTTATTTTGCCTGAGATGACTCCATACCTTTATATTGTGAAATTTATAAAAAATTTGCTATTCAAAACACACATTTCCCAGAATCACGGCATCAAATTTAGCAGGTGTGATCCACCTACACTTCAAAGAGCCCTCGGCTTCTGCAAACAGGTAACAGGTGACAGATTTGGAAAGGTGTGCTTTCCTGTCGGAGCCAGCGTACGGTACCTCCATCTGCACCCGTGGCACGACAGGGTGGAGTGTTCTGATCCTCTCTCTCTCTCTCTCTCTCTCTCTCTTCTCATTTGCTATTTGCCTCATGCATTAGTCCATTTTCTTCAGTGTCATTTAAGTACTAGTTGGGACAAACTTGTCCAAACTTTGTTCATGTGCATGGAGGTGAATCATTTTCACAAAACATTGTTGCATTTGTGCAGCTGCTGATTGAGATGCTGAGCCATCAAAACACAATCAGCAGGTCAACATTGAGAAGACATGCTAGAGGCACAAAAAACACAATACAGCAGGTTCTACATTAGCATCATGCTAACAGACACAAGAAAACACAATACTGCAGGTTCTACATTAGCAGCACGCTAACAGACACGAAACACATACTGCAGTTCACATACACACGTAAGACACAGAAACCATACTGCAGGTTCTACATTAGCAGCACGCTAACAGACACAAGAAAACACAATACTGCAGGTTCTACATTAGCAGCACGCTAACAGACACAAGAAAACAATACTGCAGGTTCTACATTAGCAGCACGCTAACAGACACAAGAAAACAATACTGCAGGTTCTACATTAGCAACACGCTAACAGACACAAGAAAACACAATACTGCAGGTTCTACATTAGCAACATGCTAACAGACACAAGAAAACACAATACTGCAGGTTCTACATTAGCAACATGCTAACAGACACAAGAAAACACAATACTGCAGGTTCTACATTAGCAACATGCTAACAGACACAAAGCACAACACAGTAGGTTCTACATCACCAGAAAGCTAACAGACCAGACCTGGGTCAAATACGTATTTGTTTTGGATTCAAACACTTTTCTGTGCTCTATTGATCTTGCCTGGTGTAATCGAGCCTGCCAATATGACCAGAAGGCAGAGTTTGCCGTTTTTGATAGGATATCATTGGTTCCAATACACCAGACAAGACCAGAAAATGTAGAAAAGTATTTGAATCCAAAACAAATACGTAGTTGACCCAGGTCTGTAGCAGACACAGTGCCCAGCTGGTGCCAGTGGCCGCTGCCAGGTTCTGCCATCTCACAGGCTACATGGGAGGAGATTTCCAAATGTTTTTGAAAGATTCACAACGCTCCACCCTGCCCCCCCCCCCCCTCGCCCCCCTTACCCAAGACCCAGAAAGAGCACACTGCATAGCAGGTCACTCTGACCCAATACCCTAACCCACTGCACTGCTACTGTGAGTTCCTCTTCACCCCCAAACGCCCCAATAACAAGGTAGCAGCAGCAGCTAGTCATAATGTTCATCCAAAGACATGTAGCCCAAGGTCTACAGACAAAAATTAGCCTCCCTGGCTAACTCTGGCACATTTACAGAAATGTTATTAATGCACATTGACCTTGACAAGTAAACCGCTAAATTAAACTAAAATGAAATGTTGTTCTCATAAATATTGCCAAGTGATTACCAACGAACAGGATCTTACATGGGGGGGGGGGGGGAATTAAATGAAAGAAAGAGTGTAACAGAAAGGCTGTGGATTATTTTTGGACACACCCAACGTTTGCTGAGGCCTGGCAACTGCTTTGGAGGCCTGGAATCCTCCTGCGCACTTCCAAAAACCACAAGCAGATGTCAGGGCGCTGACACCAGGGGGGCGCAGGCAGATCAGAGCCATCTCAAAACGATAGCGAGCAGCGGATCCAAAACCGTGAACAGAGTCTGACTGAGGAAGTGGCTGCCTTGTAAACAGACCAAAAAATAAATGAAATTAAATGCTTCTGAATTATGGATAAGGACAGGAGAACATGCACACATTCTGTACAATGCTGGTTCTTGCCTGATGTAAACAAAGGAATAATTGAAAACCCACATACTTAGCCGGGCAAGCACAGTGTGTTGCTTTTAAAAAAATAATTTTAATTATTGGTGACGTAACATCCTAAAAGGAAACTCCATTTTCCCTTACTGCAGACCATGTTCACGCCACACTGCAGTTAGCTATGTTCCCACGGGAATAAAGAACTAAATAACAAGAGAATCAATAAATCCAATAAAAAGAGGGACTATTTTTATTATGCAAAGGTACCTCTTACTGGGTGGGTTTACTGCTGCTTTTATATGCACTGTTAAAAAGCGCGCGCACAAAGCAAACATTCTGCTTATATCCATATTCCTTTGCATGCAGTTGGCAAGAACATGTGGATGCCAGTTCTGCCGGTGGGAATCAAGGTGGGAGCCATCCTCCCACTGCTTCAGGTTTGCATTCAGGCCTGGCTTCAAAACGTAAAAAAATTAAGTTCCTAAGGTCATGTTTAGAAATTGCAAATTGCGAGTGAATGTTTTATAATGTTTTAAGTCATTTTAATTTATTTTATTTCACGTCTTTTAGTTACCATTTTAAATGACTATATGTAGTATCTTTTATATGCTATATCTAATATTTATTTTACTTTACACCAATTTTCCTTTCTGGTTTTTTGTTGTATTTTATGTGTACATCCAGCACCCTTGTGAAAGAGAGCACCTGCACTCAATGTGTCTTTGAACTTAAATAAGAGAAAATTATTTTTTTTAAAGAAAGAAAATGATAATGATTCTGAGCTCAAGAAACAAGCTGAACGGAACGGCAAAACAAGTCAAAAGGAGAGAATGAGAAAGATGTTTCCAACGTGGCCATTTTGCTTGGAGGCAGTAGGCCTGCTGATGGCTGTAGGCTGACCATTCGCCACCACAGAACACTCTTTAAGGGGCTAAAGGCATACTATGCAGGATTTTTTATTTGGAAAATATTATAAAATAACAATGCTAAGGCATATCTATGTGGCACTGGCAATCTCAGTCTTTACACACTTTAGCCACGTCTGTGCACCGTTTACCTGTACTTGTTATTCCAAAATGCATTTGCGGCGTTTCTGGGCACGGTGCTCTTTTCTGTGAGGGGAGGGGTGGGCGTGGCTACAGAGCTTGTGGTTTGGGATCAGATGCAGGCACAGTGTTTGTTGCGAGTTAGCTGCTGCATTGGCAAATACTAAGAAGCCTAGATACTATGAAGCAAAAAGGTTTGGTAGGTTTTCGATTTCTGTTCTTCCATCAAGATGTCCTCCCCCTATGACCAAGGCACTGGCCTCAGAACTGGAGTCTGTCCCCAGGTGTTGCACTGTGGCTGCCCAATGCTCCTAAGTAGGTAGGACAGGTCAAATGCAGAAGACAAATTACCCCACAAGGTTCAATAGAAATATAACTTTATGCACAGTGTCAGTATGGTAAACACTGAAAGTTCTACCGTTGAAGCTCATTCAAACCTGATGAGGTTTGAGAAATTAAGGAGTTATACAATGCACGTGAAGCCATTCAGAAGCACAGGAAATTCCTGTTACCAACCAGAACCTCCTGTAGATTAAGATTAAGAGCAGACAGGAGGAAAGTGCGAGTTGATAATCAGGTTAGTCAATATGCACGTTATAACTGGTGCTCAATTACGGTAAGCCATTGGTGGCCAAACCCTGTAATGGATACCTGTGGTTCTATTTTAAATGTGCCGTACAAACAGCAGGTGACTAACACGTGGACGACAGGGCCATTCCCAGCCCAAACGCAAGCTTTGATTCGGCATTTAAAAACCTGAGCCGCAACGCAAACCTGAAAACCCATTCACCTGCGGGAAATCAAACACCTGCTACAATTTGGGTGAACATTTCCATTTGCTGCTCGTCACTGCTGTTTGTCACTATGTAACTGAAGAACGACAAAAGGATTTAGGTGTGCCAAATTGAGTAAGCATTTCCTGACTTTAAAAAAAAGTGTTTTAAACTCGTGGGTTTTTGGAGTCATGGGTCCAAAATGGCCATACAATTGGAACGGGAAGCATCGCACGTGACTGTCCAACGCCATTGGCTCATCCAGGGAGCTTCAGCATAGGTCTAACTGCACACAGCTCATTCAGAAAGATACAGTGAACGGAACACGGGAGCGTGGGGGGTCCTGAACATGGTGGCAAAATTGTATTTGTACATGTGCATGTGTTTTTACGCGTACATACATACTCCATACCTTTTTATTGCATTTTTTTTTGGACTGCACTTTCTTTTCTACTTTGTTTATTTGAATTTCTGTTGTATGTAACGTCAGGTTACTGTGTGTATTGTGTCCCGTTGGTTTTTGATGTTGATTGATGATATGCCCAGTAATTAATTGCCCCTTGGGGATAAATAAAGTTTATTGAATTGAATTGAACAGAACAGCAGCTTTGGACACTGGCTTTTCTGAAGGCTCTGTGGCACGGCCCAGATGAAGCATTAATCTGAATAAAATGGATTACACACATCCAGCCTGACTAGTCTCTGTACGGATCATCTGTACCTGAGGAAAGCTTCCTTCTTGGAAGGAAGCCTTGATGTGCAGTAATGTTCATGGAGTACTGTATTAGTATGGGGTCAGAGGTCAAGGACTATGGCTGTTAACCAGAAGGTCACAAGTTCAAGTGCAGAACAAGCACTGTTGCCGCCCCCCTTTGCAAGACTGACGTTAATTCTTTCAGTAAACACCGAGGGTAACACTTTAATCCCGGGAAATACTTAGGGGCTAAAAACCATATTATATTTCCTTATTAATCGGGAATGATCACATCCCTGATGACTGGTATTATATTTAACATGACGCTGATGGTTCCATAAAATGACACAGCGCTGCATTCCAAATTATGGCAAAACTAGGCTAAACCAGGCGGGCAATTCACACGTCTAACTTCACATTTCGCCGGTCTGCTCCTCCTACTGTCCTAACCAGCTATGTTCCCTGGTTCAGTAAACCAGTAAAACCAGTCAAAACATGAAGCTTATGACTGGTTTTGCCACCCTGTTAATTAAATCCTCAACTGTACATGTTTGAGAACTACTACATGTTTGAACTCATTTTATTTAACACGTTTTTTAAAATCTAATTAACGATTATTTCTTGGCATGACTGTCGGGGGAGAACTTCAGTGTGGGGTTTTGCGTTTGTTTTTTCCTTGAGTGGAAAATACCACTTGTCACTCTTTACTACTAGTATTGAATCTAGTTTAATTAAACCGGCGCACTACATTCTATGAAAATGGTTTTACAATTGGTGCACATATGAAACTAATTCAGGGAACCTGGAGCCACTGGTGGGCACGGAACAATCTCTTCCAGGTGAGCACCTGCAGCCTCAAAGCATTTCATGCGCGTGTGGCTGTTACCTGCCAACCACAGAATTCCACTCCGCACAAAATCCTGAAGATGAAAACCATCTGTTATCGGTTGTTCGTGGTCTTTATTTTCTGGAGCTACCAGCTAAACACCTTTATGGCGAGCATGTAGAGGACTCCTTGGCAATAGGACTCCGCAGACAGGAACCTAGTGCAAAAGGTTTAAAGTTTCAACAACATGAGAAGGTCAGGGTCCTCCTCAAAGTGACCTGTGTTCAATATAAGGTGGCCCCAATGATTTTTACAGCTAACCATTATCCTAAGTCATTCCCTTTGCTATTGATAATGTACATTCAGACAACTACTTGTCCTGTTAATGTGTAAATCATCCACCCATCCATCCATCCATTGTCTCTATTCCTGGTCAGGTTCACAGGGGGCTGGAACCTATCCCAGCATGCATTGGGCAATAGGCAGGAATACACCCTGGACAGGTTGCCAATCCAATGCAGGGCCCACACATCATTCACTCATACCTATGGGCAAATTAGAGTCTCCAATTAGCCTAACCTGCATGCCTTTGGATGGTGGGAGGAAACCGGAGCAGCCAGAGGAAAACTGCGTAAGCAATGCGATTTTGAAACGATCAAAGAGAATAGTTCTCAGAGCTGTGAAATTCCACAGGTGATTTTCAGCGAGTAGCTTGCAATTTTGGTGTTCCTGTTAAAATAGCAAGACTGGTGAATGCTGTTGTGGAACATCATCTGACAGCCCAATCTAGGATTGAGTGATTGATTGATGTTTTGCATTCCACAGTCTCCACCAGAGATATCCCAAAGAGCATGTGACTGCAAGCAGAGCTGGTGATTGGACAACTCTTCTGCCGGCCGAAGGCATGATTGGGTAACTCAGAGCACAAAGGTGAGAGAAGGGCCCCCTACAGAAATTACAGGGGACGATCTTAACACACGCTAACATACTCTCAAAATACGAATCATGTCAATCCAACTCACAGAGTTCTTACGAGTTCAACGAGGATCAAATGTGCCTTATCAGAGCTGATTTGCCACTGAACGGTGTGCTGTGTGAAGAGGCTGTGTGTGTGTGTGTGTGTGTCTGCATCTGTACGCATGTGTGTGTGTCTGTGTGATGTGTGTGCATATCTGTGTGTTTATTTTTGTGTGTGTGAGTGTCAGTGTGTGTGTATGTCTGTGTCTGTACACATGTGTGCAGTTGTCTACGACCATGAAATGCACTTTTTTGTACGTCGCTTTGGATAAAAGCGTCTGCCAAATGAATGTAATGTAATGTAATGTGTGTCTGTATGTGTGATGTGTGTGTATCTGAAAGTATTAGCATTCCAAACATGCATACCTCCTCTGACCTACGAGACTCAGGTATGGACCCACCCACCCCAGACTACTGTTTACAGACACCACCCAATGCTTTAAGGGACTTACTGACTTTCACACTGACAAAGCGGCCAAATTGAAATGATAACTGGCACACGCCAACTGCATGAGGGCATACAAATGCACAAAGATAGAAAAAAGGGGAAAAAAATGCTAACAGCATCACATTTTTGTATTCACGCTTGTGATGACTCAGCCAAAAGCACTCTCTGTCACCTTCACCCAATACAGCCGTGTAGCAACTTCATCACATGTTTCAAACAGAAAAGCGCCACGACCACCCTGGCACATTCGCGTCTGTTTGAAGCACAGTTCGCTGGCCGCGGGAGAGACGGAGAGACCCCGGCGGAAGGGGGGAGAGGCGGGTGTACAGTTACTGCCTGCCAGGAAGCAGACACCAACGCCCGCAGCTTCGGAGGAACACGGGCTGTAAACGCAAACGTAAACGCGAGAGGTACAGAGACGGGCCGGCGAAGAACAACAGGTCGCGCAGACAGTTACGGGGCAGTTCTCAAAAAAACATTTTTCCGTGCTCAGAAATCTGAGCGCAAGCAGATGGCTTTGGTTGGGAAACCTCAGCCGCACCCGAAGGATGAGGGGCGGGGCGTTGTGCGAGCGGCTCTGAAACATCCAAAAAATATTCAAACAAGACTCGGCAGCGGTAGGAATGCTAACAGTCAGAGGACATGCACAGGGCAGAGCCAATTCCAGGCGAACGCAGAACACAGCCTCCCGCTTCGGAACCGGCAGTTAAATCCTGTTCTCGCACGAGGATTACTGACGTGCGAAAGTGCCGTTTGTTCGCTACCCTGTCCTCATTCCTCATTCACGAGGCGAATGATGACTAATCTCCGCGAGCCCCACCCTTTACCCACAGCTAAAGCAGTCCGGTTTCTGCGCAGAACGGGTCCATCGTGCTGAAGCTAGCACGGCTGCGTCACAGGACGGCCACACATTACTGCTGCATTGACCAATAGCACTGGCTGCGTAGTGAGCTCCCCATAACCCAGCTGGCATATTTGCATTTGAGAATTTGACACTCTGCAAGAGGGCAAGGTAGTATCTGATAAAGTATGCTATGTACAGAATGCTTAGGGAGACACATATGTATGTAATATCAATAAGAAGTCGTCTGCATTCTTTTTTTTTTACTTCAGGAATTGATTAGCATATGTATGTAGCAAAGGCACAAACACATGCACGCACACAGACAGCATGCATTTACAAATAACTTCACTTAAGCTGCCTTACCATAAAAATAAAATTATGAAAATGAAAATTGAACTAAACAAGAGCTACAAGTAAAAAGTATAGTCATTTCAAACTATTTATGACAGTAATATATGCTGTGTATATAGACTATAGAGGTGTATGATATACAAAACTATAATTTCTCACTTTGGAATACTTAAATGAGATGGTGCTTCCACGAAGCAGTGTTCTGTGTGAGAAGCATATACACTGTAGGCTGCTGAACCCAATTTAGCTGAGGTGCTGAAGGATGGCAACCATGTTATTAAAAGAGAAATGAGCTAATTAGCGCCTCTCTGTGAAGCATCCGTAACTATGTACAAGTGTTTACATGCGTGCACGCTTCAAACAGGAAACGCATCTGCCGGGCACTTCCACCACAAGCGTGCCAGACTGCCAACACTGAAACACCAACACTGACAATTAAAAAAAAACAAAAAACAATTATAATAAATAAAAAAACAAGCAAAAAACCAAAACGGTGAAAGTGACTCATTCTCCACTTAAGAGACAACCGAAATTAGGCACAATGTTGGGTGGTGACTGCGGCCTCCATCACAAAGAAGGGCACAGCATCAATTATGCCATTAGAGAAAAGGCCTACCAATAACACACCCCTCAAAATGGTTGCCTGGGTGTTGCACTAATGCAGTCCTGGGGATTACAGCAGTACGTTGAACGCTGTGTGTTTGTTCCTTTACTGTGTATTTTATTTGAATGCGTCATTACGACACCCAGTGAGAGTCACAGCTGGTAGGAAACAGCTCACTGGATTCAACTGATATTTGTATTTGGATCTTACCCACCTTGGCCTCAGGCAAAAACTGCCTAGACCTGAATTATAGCTACTCCTCGAAACTTTTCCGTTCTGCAGCGGGGCCAGTCTCAGTCAAATAAGGTTACATAGACTCGGTCGCCCCCCCAGATAAAGCTGACATTTACATCTACACAAAGCAGTGAAGAGGTTAAAAGACTGTTCCCACTCTAGTTTCCTGAATCGTTTCTGGCTGCAGAAGAACTCTGTCAGTGAGTCAAAACCACAGACTCTGTGACAGGAAACAAGGAGCTTCAGCTTATAAAAGGCTGCGAGTACTCACCATCGGTGTGTGTGTGTGCGCACGCGAGCGTGTGTGTGTGTCTCCGTTCGTGTGTCCTGTCTGCCGGTCCTCCTTACACGGTTAAATCCAGTACAAGTCCCAGAGTGCAGTCTAACAGGACGGTCACCTCGTATCCCCTCTCTGATCCTGTATAACTCAGCTACTCTCCCTTGCACACTACTGGGCAAGGGGGAGGAGGGAAAAAAAGTCTAGAACACGCCCACACTGGGACTGTGACACGTAAACCCCGCCCACATATCCCAGATGGCACTGCACCAGCCTGAGCCCATTGGCCAGCCGGGGAATCCTCTGCCCGCCCACATTCGGTGCTAGCCAGGAAAAATAAACAGGACCAGCCTCGTTCCGTGAGGCAAGCAAAGTAAAGGTGTAAGGATACAGGTTTCTGTTTAGTACAAAAAAAGAACAAAGACACATAAATATACAGGCGTTTTTGATAAAAGATCAATGAGAAACTTGAAAGGGGAAAAAGGGAGGGGAAGGAAGGAAAGCAGAGAGAGGTTGCGGGAGGGGGGGGGCAGCGTCTGTTGCAGGACTCTCTGGGAGGGTGTGTCAGGAACAGTCACTGCGTAGGAATCTAAGCAGTGCTGCCCAAATGCACTGAGGGAGGGAGGGAGGGAGGGAGGGGAAGAGAAAAAAAACAATAAGCCAAGAGCCTCTTCTGCCCACACCTAAAATTACAGAGCAGGGAGGAGAGAGGAAGGAGAGAATGAGAGAGACAGAGAGAGAGAGAGAGAGAGAGAGAGTGAGTGAGTGAGAGAGACAGACGGGGGAGAGAGAGAGAGAAAGGGTAGATTACATTTTCTATCGGAAAGCTGTCAGAACTATTGAGGAGAACAGGGAGGGGACAGAGCGGAAGAACGAGGGAGTAAGCAAGAGAGAGGGAGACGGACGGAGGGGAAAGAGACCAGATGGAAAAAAAGAACAAGAACAGGGCAGAGAATTAGCAAGAGAGAAAGGAGGGGAAAGAGAGAGAGAGAGAGAGAATTGGATGAGAACAGGAAAGGGGATAAGCAAGAGAGAAGAGAGGGAGGAGACATATTTGAAGGAAAAAATAACTAGAAGGACAAAGAGAAAGAGGGAGTGAGGGAGAAAGAGAGAGGAGAACACTTAAGAGGCTTGTCTCCTCTGCAGTCAGTGTGTGAACTGCAAACGCACTATAAATAACAGCTGGATTTCATCCAGTAATCCAGCACCCCTGCAGCCCAAATAGAAACTCAAGAGCTGTGAACTGGACTTCTCTGATTAAAACTGGACCTCTCTGGCCTCTCTGATTAAAACCGGTCTTCTCTAGCCTATCTCTGATTAAAACCGGACTTCTCTAGCCTATCTCTGATAAAACTGGACTTTTCTAGCCAGGTTTAATAATTCATTTACTAAAGTTTTGGAAGTTTTTCAGTTTGCAGTATTGTATAAGAGGCAGTACATTTTAAAGATAAGGTATTGCGCTCCGTCTGACATAAGCATGATCAAAGGGGAGAAGATACAACACAACAGCACCCCCTAGTGTTCATCGATTTATTCAGAAAAAAACTGGCAGCAGAGGTGAATGAACCAGCACGGTTATGCTTCATTACTGACAGACAGTATTAATTGAGTTCAGATAAAATTTCAGGATTTGACAAGTGACAAATACAATACTTTCACGGTAAATGTTCATTAATCCATTTGGTCCCCCTGGACACAATTAATATATATTTGAATATAATTAAAGGAAATACATCTGAATATTATATTTTGAATATAAAAACAAACGTTCTCCCATAGTTCACAATTTTGTACGCTTACTGGACGTATCATGTAGCATTTGAATAGACAGAAGGGCTGGGGTTCGAATCCCGGCTTGGGGCCTTTCTGTGCAGAGTTCTGTCCATGTGGGTATCTCCCGCCCTCCCCCCCCCCCACTCCCCACTCCTCCCACAGTAACTGGAGACTCTAAACGTACCATAGATAGCTATGAGTGTGAGTGAGATTGGTGACCTCTCACCCAATGCACACTGGGATAGGCTCCAGCACCCCGTCACCCTGACCAGGAATACGCAGGTATAGATAATGGATGGATGGACGGACTTTGGGATGAAAGTGCATTTATACCTTTTCCACCAATGCTACGGTACACTATACCTCTTCCCTAACGGCAAAAGCTGTACAGAAAAGGGGAACTATCACCAACAATATTGTCTGCCAATCTCAATATTGACAGCTTTTAACATTGGCACGCTGTGTTCTGTTCAGTAAGAAATTAACTGTACCAGTGAATGAGGTGAGTAGGACCTGCAGCAATTTTGACAGTAAGATCAGGGCATATCGTGTTAAAGGCCGAGCCCCATGGTCTGCAATCTGTTAAGGTGCTGTTCTAGTGCATGGCTGGGCCCCATAGTCTGGTATCAGTTAAGGCCCTTCACAGATGCCAGGCAGTCCCAGATGACTGAGACCCTTCCTTTCCAATGTGCAAGCTTCACCCAGGGATGTGTGTGTGCGCCACATGGGTATGCATGTGTGTGTGTGTGTGTGTGTGTGTGTGTGTGTGCCCGCGCGCGTGTGTGTGCGCGTGTGCCTCTGTGTGTGTGTGTGTCTTATCTCGCACCGCCAACCCCGCCCCAACGAGCTGCATGTGAACGGTCTTCCTCACACTCATATCTGCACAGGCTCAACCTGTAAACGCTATGATAAGAAGCGGCGGATGGCATCACATCACATGAGGGGGGTGGCAGAGTAGTATAATGGGTAAGGAACTGGCCTTGTAACGTAAAGGTCACAGGTTCCATTCCTGGGTGGGACACTGCCGTTGTACCCTTGAGCAAGGTACTTAACCTGTATTGCTTCAGTATATGTCCAGCTGTATAAATGGATGCAATGCAATAGATAAGAGTGTCTGCTAAACACCTGTAATGCAATCACATGCTTCAGAGGAGAGCACACGCTTGTCTGCGCTCTTCTGGACCAATGGCCATGACTGGGCATTGCAATTAGGGAGGGGGAAAAAAGAGGAGAAGTATTAAAAAGCAGGTTAAAAATAGTGAGTGCCTCTTGAAGTAATCACTCCTTTAAGACCCTCTCAGCCACTCTAGATTTATTTTAACATTTATTTCCCAGCGTCTTCATAAGATGTGCTCTGAAGCTTCTTCCATTAAAGGCCAGGTTACATAACAGAATTTACACGGAACCTTCATCACTAACAACAGAACCTGGCCTAGATTTCTTTGTTCACCGCGGGCAAGTCGACAGGGTGATTTAACATCATCTGGCCTGGCCCAAGCGCGAACTGTTACGCAAGAAAGGCACTACCGTCAATATGTCTGCGTGTGTGTGTGCATCTCTGTGCATGTGTGCGTCTGTTTGTGTGTGCATCTGTGCGTGCATATGTGAGTGTGTGCCCGTGGGTATGCGTGTGCCTCTGTGTGTGTGTGTGTGTGTGTGTGTGCATATGCGTGTGTGTGTTTGTCCGTGCATATGAGAGTGTGTGTGTCTGTGTGTGTGTCGCTGTGCATGTGTGCATATATGTGTGTGTGTGTTTGTCCGCGCATATGAGAGTGTGTGTGCCTGTGAGTGTGTATGTATGCATGCATGTGTTGGAGACGTCGTGTCATCAGTACTGACCAGCCTAACTCAGTCACTATGGCATCAATAAGCAATAAATAAACACAACAGGCCTTTTCACCTCGTCCACATCTGCCCCTGTCTCTTATCTGTTTTCCAAGGGAAGGTATTCAGGTAATAATAAAGCAATTAAGCACCCGTCACCCTCCTGATCCAACAGTACAACCCTAATTCAGTGCCATTGGATGCAGGCGGGACATTCAGTGTGCAGCACACACACTCCACCCTTCCAGCAATGTACTGACTCTACCCATTACCCTGCAGTTATGAACCATGTCAGTTCAGCTGAAGGTTACTGGCCCATTTTATTGCTTAAAGCTGCATTAAAAACTTGGAGGTGAACGGTTTTATTCCCTCTCTAACTGCACATGGGCGAGTTATCGTATAACATCCCACATGACGAGGCTGGGGAAGATCCTCACGCCAGCTTGCCAGCGTAGCAGTATTTCTGCTGTGAAAAGCCAGGGAGAAATGCTGATCCAGAATCAGCCGGCTGACTCATGGACCGCACCTCCGACTGTCAACTCTGAAAGACTGGAACTGATTCCAGAACTGTGTCACACTAAGGCATCTGTGGAACACGCTGTACTGTGTGTGTTTTGATACAGACACACCCTCTGGTGAAAACAAAGGCCTCTAATGGCTGCAAGCAGTGAATAAGACAATAAGCCTCCTGAGTTTTACAACAGACGGGAAGTGACAGAGTAGAATGCTGAGGGGGAGACTTTGCGAAGTCAGCTTGCTTCAAAAGCAAGAACCAAAAACTGAAACATTTTTGTTCTGTCTAGCAGTGAACAATGCAGCTGGTACGTCACAACTGGCTCTGGTTCAGACTTAAACTGAAAAAAAATGAAGAAAAATAAATAAATAAATGCAAAAATTTTTTACCACCACAACCCAGGGGAGGCTAAAAATATCGACACAGGAACAAATTTGGCTAAAAGGTCCGTGCCAAACCCCTTATCTCCCGTCTGGTCGCAGACGGCCAGGTCTCCTGCATATCATGTCTGGATAAAGCTGGATATTGCGGAGCTTGCATTCCGTAACCGCGGTAGCGAGAGGAAACGGCCTCGCTTGGCAACCTTATCTGTTTACATCACCGCGCTCGGGCCCGGCCCGGCACAGCGAAGCAGAGGGGTCGGAGGTCGCCGTCCCGCTGCTAACTCACACCGCCTGCTTTTGGGCGGGGGACATTCTGGGTGCGAGTACAAAACACACCCTTCAGAAAAAAAAAGAAAAAAAAAAATCACATGAAGGAATCTCAGTTCTAAAAGTTAAGGAACACATAGTTTCGTACATGTCAAAATGTCCCGGAGATATTAGCAAATGTAGTTACGCAGCCGAGTCACGTCCATCTTCCATATGCGCCACGCTGCTTTTAAGACTACAGAATGCATTTTAAGAGAACGCGCACTGTAAAATGAAATGTATGGACTGCACCGTAAAACAACTGACACAATCAGACCTGGGTCAAATACGCATTTGTTTTGGATTCAAATACTTTTCTGTGCTCTATTGATCTTGCCTGGTGTAATTGAGCCTGCCAATAGGACCAGAAGGCGGGTTTAGCACTTTTTGAGAGTATTTCATTGGTTCCAACACAACAGACAAGATCAGTAAAGCGTAGAAAAGCATTTGTATCAAAAGCAAATACGTATTTGACCCAGGTCTAGACACAATATAAGCCTGAACATCAGCGAAAGGGCTAAAACAGGCTGCATATGGCTTTTATTAAGTCCCTTAATGAAACAGATTGCTCTGAGCGGAGGCCTTTCAGCAATATTTTAGTATTAGCGATATAATAGTTCTCATAAGCACACAAGGAATTAGCTGCCCACTGACTGCTATTAGTGATGTTTGTTCAGTAATGTTTATGTACAACATTGTTAGGTCTCGACTCTGAAGTATATGGGCCGCTGTTGTTCCCCAGCAGGGCTACTAAAATAGCTTGGCCTGTAAATCAGCCTAACCCCTGCAGTAGTGGCCTGTCCTGCGGGATGTTTTGGGGGAGGTATCTGCCCCATGAGAGTCTGCATCAGGACACGCTGCTGCTGTAATTTATGCCTGCCCCAAAAATACACAGAGAATCCGAGCGTCCGGCTTCTCCGCACGGCGGGAATGTGAGGTGACAGCAGTTCAGTGGCACCCTGTCAGCTTCACATGCACACACACACGCACACACACAGACACAGACATGCACACACGCACACACACACACACACACGCGTGGGTACACATATGCACACAGCACACACACGCATGCTACACATATACACACACACACAGACACACACACATGCACACATGCAATTCCACTCAATCATCAGACCTACACACAACATATACCTATATTCAGAACAATCATATTTATACATGGGCGAATTCTTTTCTGGATCAGTGACCAAATCCATCTCTGGGCTCCGTGGTCAGGTGTTGCTGGTGAAACTCACTTCCCACAAACTCCATATTAGCAACACGGCCCAGCAGTCAGAGGACAGACTAACGAGCAGCAAGCTCGTCCCTGGGAGCGGTGTAGCAACACGCCTGAAATTAGGTTTTCCGCGAAAACTGCGGTTCAGCCCGTACGCCAGCCAGCCGGCGCACGAGCCTCGTCTTGTCTCGAGAAATCTGTGCCACGGGGAAAAAAAAAAAAAAAAACATGCAGGGGCTAACGTGACAACGCCCACTTTCTCTCTCAGCATTGTTATCATCGTCTGGCAGGAACAGCGCGAGCTCTCGCCCCTCCGCATGCCGATGACCTCGCCCCAGTCGGCTCCGCCCAACCTCACAGGTACGCCGGTCGCCTCGCGTCAAAGAACGCGTGAAACGCAGCCGTCTGCGAATTGCAAAAAACATCCGGAGGGTCCACCGCTAGCTAGCGCCAGCTGTATTCCAGCGCGTTCAATCATTGACTTAAGCGCCTTAATTTAAGTCAATGATTGTGAGTCCATACACCGTGTCAGAAAGCCAGAACTGGCTGCTGATTAAAAAGAAGCCGCACGCACACACGCACGCACACACACGCACACGCACACGCACACGCACACGCACACGCACACACAAAGTGCAGACTTCTTGATACGGCCCTTTGGGACCGTAGTTTGAGCCCCCCCCCCCAGTGAGATCATTCTGGGGGGGAAGGGGGGGCCACACGCCTCACGCCCGGCCAAAAACACAACGGCATGCCCCGGGTGAGATCTTTTTAAGAAGGGAGAGGTGGTGAGGGGGCGGGGCTCTCAAAATAAAGGAAGCCAGTGTGGTCACGTGATGCTCACAAGTCTGAGAGCACTACCTACTGGCCTCCTGGTTTACATCAAGCGCTTTCTCGTGCGTGCAGATAAAGATGCGAGAAAACATGAGGTAATGACTATTTCAGAACTGTCACATTAAAGTCCTAAACGCACCGCAATATTATAACTTTTAGGAACAATAATACTTATCATATGCACCAATTGGTGGTTGCTCCCATTTCATTGACATGCAATGTTTTTCCAAGTATAAAAAAAGACATGACTAACCAAAAAAAAAAAACCCCACACAGCCACGAAGCGTGACCTTTAACCTAACCACAGACTGAGAGATGCCAGTCAAATCGTATGTAGGATTATCAGGGTAAGCTTGGAAAAGGAAACGAGGAGAAAATGAACGTGACAGCTGTCGCTAACACCAAGAAAACCTGTTTCTGCTCCGTCAGCTGGAAACGGCATTACTGAGACAGCGGAGTACACAAGTCAAGACCCGTGCCACCGTTTAATTCAACACCGCAGTGGGAAACAGAGACAGAGCTGAAATCAGCACAGCATTAATGAATCTCAAGGACAAAACTCTCACAGATACCAAGAGGCCACAACATATTACCAGGGTTGCTGGGGTAACAGGTGTTTTCCAGGGTAACATCACAGGGTCAGATTGTCTGGACTTTCACCATAACTTTAGAAAGGCTGCCTCTAAATATCTAAACTTGTTAAACTTGTTAAAATTTCACCACTTCTTGATAGGACTGTTCATGCAGCATTGCTAAACGATGTATGCCTCCTCCTTCAGCAAGGCTACCATTCAGTCAGGAGAATAAGTTTGGGTAACTAACAAACAGATAAGCAGTTAAATAAAGAAATAAATGATTGTCCAGATGTAAGCTTTTGCACTTTAGCGATGCCTTACATGGACACGCTTCCTCAGGCATTTTCCTGTTTTGTACAATGACGGCCTCAGATGATGCTAAACAGAGTCGGCACCGTTGTTCAACAGCAGCACGTACAACATAGACCCCCCAGGGAAATGAAAAATCCCCACAAAACAACTACTGGCGTCTCGCAGATAAGAGCTAGCAAAGGCGGGGGGGGGGGGGGGGGTTCCAACTCCCAGACTTCCTAGGTTTTCACATTCCACTGTCCAGCTGAAACACCACCCCCTCCCCAAACCCACCCAGCACCCTCCTCTTGAATTCAACCTCCTGACTTGATCTCCTGCCAGAATAAACCGTCCCTCGAACAAAGACTCCCATGTATCCCCTGCAAAATTCTTCAATGCTACACAAGAAGGACCCAAAGATTAAGCAAAAAGGCCTGGGAGAGGACAGCGGTGGGTGGAGGGGACGACCCCCCCCCCCTCCTCACACACGCCCCCCTCACCCGGTGATCAGTCTCAGGCAGGGGCTCACCTGTTGCTCCACGGCCACATCCTGCACACCCGGACCGTCGCGGGGTCCTCGAACGAAGCTGAGAATCTGCCCCATAGCGCCTGTTCCCTGAATCTGCCACCGACTCTCTGCCTGAACACAGAGCTTCAGCATGCTCCCAGCCCCACCAGAGAGGGGAGGGGAGGGGCCAGGGGGGCTGGGGGCGGGCACTAAGGGGCCGGCGGCCAATGAGAGCGCTCTCAGGGGGGAGGGCCTAGACGAGGGCGGGACCGTGTCTTGGGTACATGGTTCAGCTCACAAACACACAGACAGATCAGCCGTGCGAGTAATACAGCTGGTTATTCATGTGACAGAAGGAGAGGCTTCTTAGGCAGTAGATTCTTAGCTGGCAGGATCTTTTAGGATCTTTTTTTTTTGTTTTTTGGCCTGCCCGATCTACACAGCGGGATATTTCGACATGACCTTCCACAGAGTGGAACAGACTACGTTGTGTGTCACTGAGTTATTCTCGAGTCAAACAACGATGAACCCTTTGCCCTACAAGTTTTTATTTTTATTTATAGTATATTAACCTACATTACATAACAGCCATTCGTAGTGACAGCGATGCCAATTTGTTTCCCTCCTGTTTCTTGACCCTAAGCACAAACATGCACCACCAAGAAAATATCTAACTACTCAAACTGGATTCATGGAAAAAATAAAGTCAATTATTAAAAAGAGTCATACGTTCTTGTTCATCAAGTATCTATTTCATTTCATCATGGATGGCTATTGTGCTACGTGTGTTTCGACTGAATACAGACAGTTTTAAACCTGTTCAAACAGTGACGAGGCAACAACAGGTAAAACAATAAATGAATCAACTTCCATGGCACGCTACGGATTCGAGGTTGATCAGGTCTGTAGGAAGAAAAAGTAATACACACACAGTGGATTCTATCTGTATTTGAACCTTTGGGAAATAATGCCTGGTTGCATTAATAAAAGTGTTCTGGTGTACTGTCGCAAGGACAGCTCCCCCTACAGGCCAGAGTCTCTCTGGGTGTGTGTGTGTGCGTGTGTGTGAGGTACCGGAAAGGAAAACAGGTTCGGCCGTGGGTGCGGTGTGGATCTGACAGCACCAGCCACCACCCAGCGGTTAAGTGCTCAAGGTTCAGCCCGGTTTCAAACCGCTCAGCAAGAGGCGTTCCTCGGGAACGCACTCAGTCAGACCTGGTTCAAAGAGTTTGAAACACTTCGACCCTTTTACATTCCTGCACTCACCAACGATGTTCTCCTCAACATTCATTCATTCATTCATTCATCCTCTCTCAGGGCATGTTTTGGTCATAAAACGCGCTCCGCTGAAAAATTCTCAGGAGCCTGAAGGGAGCGTTTTTCATTTTCATTTTAAGGCCATTTAATCGACAAGCAAATCTTTTTAAAATTGACATTTGACCCATTTTCTGCTCTGCCCAAGTGACATACTCCAGTGTAGAACATTCCTTTCCACAGTAAACAAAATTCCTACACGCTAGTCAGCAGCGAGCCTAAATCACAACGCAGAATCTAAGGGGCCAGCAAGGCGGGATAACATGGGCTAGCATACAGAGACCAGGAAGGTGGTGGTGGGGGGTGGGGGGGGGGGTTCATCACCTGACCAGAATTGAGAAAGAACTCGAAGGACACCTCGCAACCTGAGATCGCTCGGGCCAGCAGGCAGTGATGGATATCGTCTGCGTACAGCGCCAGGAATAAATATGTAAACACATCGAGGGCCCTGGAAATGTATAATTAGAAAGACGGACGGGCAGAAAAAAACGCCGCGCCATCACCGGCGAGGCCAACCGACGAGGCCCCAGTCCACTGGAGAGGCGGAGGAGGAAGTGTGGCACGGAGTGTGGCACAGTGGGTAAGGAACTGCGCTTGTAACCGAAAGGTCGCAGGTTCGATTCCCGGGTAAGGACACTGCCGTTGTAGCCTTGAGCAAGGTACTTAACCTGCATTGCTTCAGTATATATCCAGCTGTATAAATGGATACAATGTAAATGCTATGTAAAAAGTTGTGTAAGTCGCTCTGGATAAGAGCGTCTGCTAAATGCCTGTAGTGTAGTGTAAGGAAGAGAGGAAGGGGCGGGTTGCCAAGTTTTCATGAAGAAAACGTCTTTCTGCTTTTCAATCCACCAATCACAGTGAGCGGAGAGGAAGACCAAAGACCATTCGAAGAAAAGAGGTTTGCCAAGTTCACACATCATTTACATTTATCTAACCAGTCCGGTGTTATGATATGATTTTATTAGATTTTTAAAAAAATTACTTTTGGTAATATTTTTTATTTTAATACCCATTGAACTAACTCACCTATGTGGTAATATAGGCACATATTACATTCATAATAATCACAGAAGCCCATATTCTTCGACACAAAACAATGCATCACTGAGGTTGTTTGAAAGCTGGTTTCCCAGATCAGAACTTAACCGCCCATTTCAATGAATGAATGTCTCGGTGTTTGTACAGAGCTGCCTCTTTTTTCCCAGGGCATATTTGTGCTATGCAGACCAGAGCCTGGAGACGGAGAAGTGAAATCGAACGCTGACAACAGCGATGGCAAGGCCGCGTTCCCAGTACAGAGCGGGACGCCACCCCCAGGACTGTCCTAAGATGGACACCAGGAAGGCAGAAACCAGCGGAGACAGAGACTGTGACTGATGATCTGGCCACGATGAGTGTCTCGTGGGGACAGGACACGGCATGTCACTAAGGTTGGGACATTTTGAAAAAACAGCTCATCGAAGCCTTATTCCCCATAGGGAGTGAAAGGGTTAAGTATGACCAGAGTGTAGTCACCATGACCTCCACAATCATTTCTGATTCCTTATCACCCCCCCTCTCCTACTATCCCACACTGTAAACACTGTTCCCCCCCCCCCCAACCCCCCCCCCCCCCCCCCCCCAAACCCGCCTACCAGGATGCCATGTCTTTCAATCAAGAGCACATTTTCTCACCCTCAGTGAATGGAATGTGGCCAGACTCAAATGCCAGGTATACACTCCCTAAAAAAAAAAATAAAAACACCTGAGACTCACCTAGCCAGTCTGACCAGCTGTGCTGCCCTGGCCTGTCACCGGGCCCGCCAGCACCCTGTCGCCAAAATTCTCACCCCCCCGTTAACCAAAAAAATTTAAAAAAGAATAAATATAAAGTCCACGGGGTGCCCGCGGAACGCAAAGGGAAGCGCTCCACAAACAGAGACGTTCATATTTATTAGAATCGAGGTTCAAGCCATCAACACAAAGGTTAAGTCGATATGCCTTGTGGGTGAACATGAATTCCTGCAAAGTCTGCACATGGGACAAGCAGCCCATGCACAGGCCAGCTTACGCCTGATTTCTCAAGAACAAACTGCAGACGAGTCACAAGACAAGAAATAAAAAGCAAAAAACGGAGGAGTTATACGGCCGTGTGCTGTACTGTAATCACAGATTCTTCCTTCATTGCTGAAATACACAGGGGGCTGTGAGGCAACACTTTGGAGGAGGAATGTCGACCACACCCACTTAACTGATCTGCAAGTGCACACAGCGCCCCCTTGTGGAGAATGTTCCGAATGCACCTGCAACACCACATCACACGTTTGTGTGACTTGCTTATTGATGATATTTAAAGATGACATTCTCTCCATGAGGGGGTCTCTTGTGCTTGGTATATTCTGCTAGCACCGTGGTAACCAATCCTGTCCCAGGAGATCTACCATCCTGTAGGTTTTCACTCAAACCCTAACAAAGCACACCTCATTCAACAGCTGAGAGGGTACCAGAGACAGGTGACTGGGAGTTGGCGTTTCTTAAGGGCCAAGAGTATCACTACCACAAAAAGGGGGAGGTGGGCCTCTGTGGATAAATACACTATTTTTAAACAGCAGATGAACTGGGTACGAATCCCAAAAAAATCTGAATGAAATTGAAAAAAAAGGCTTTGGCCAAAAACGTCGGGTGTTTTATGGTACTGCTGTTTATACCGAATAAAAAATTTTTTAAATGTCAAAGAAGAGCAAAAAGTATTACTACTACCACACAATAACTGATCCATGATCAGCTAACCCAATGCTGAACATATCCAGGACCATTCCTGTGCAAATGGTGGACACTGAACCAGGATCAGTGCTTGGGGTGCATGCATCTACCACGCAGGTGCAGTGGAGTGAGTTATATAGATCCTCGTGGGCACAGATTTTGGGCAGGCAGCAGCTGGGCCAGTAGGGACCCTCGTTACCCCTGCGAGAGGATCAGGCCCCGCCAGGTCGGGTCCTGAATGGGACGCGCCACGTCTCCCATGTCACCCAATCCGTCCGGTTAAGCGGACGACACCCCCCTCGGCTATTTTTGGGGGGTCCCCATCGTTCATCCACCCCTCTCATCGCCTTGGTCACAGGACCTGAGGGTGTTGCCCAACCGCTGCCATCTGGTGGACAGCCATGGCAGCGTGCCCACCCCTTCCCACATTGCTCAAGCTGTTATTGAGAGGAGCCTGTCCTTAAGACGAGAGAGAGAGGCAGATAGAAAGAGAGAGAGACAAAGAGAGAGATGGAGAAAGAGAGAGATGAAAAGGGATAGAGAAAGAGAGATAGGAAAGGGACAGGGAGAGCGAGAGAGAGAGATACATGGAGAAAGAGAGAGACGGAAAGGGACAGAGAGAGCGAGAGAGAGAGAGATGGAGAAAGAGACAGAAATGGACAGAGAGAGCGAGAGAGACGGAAAGGGACAGAGAAAGAGAGAGACAGACAGACAGACAAAGAGAAAGATGAGAGAGAAAAATAGGCAGAAAGAGACAGAAAGGGAGAGTGTGAGAGAGAGAGAGAGAGAGAGAGAGAGAGAGAGAGAATTACTGCTAATCGTGCCTTTGGACTACAAGTTTAATATATATATATATTGCCTTTGGCTTTACCTGTGCCAAAATAAAAACTGTTAATCATTTAATGTGAATTTAAAATAGAACTTCGATTTCAAGCGCATATTGAATAATAAACACGTTATCACATATTTCCATTGGTGATTCTGCCTCGTTTAAACATGTCTACCCATTTTCAAATACTTTGACGTGTCTAAACTGTGCTTTTCTAGTGGCAAAAATACACATTGACAAGGGTTTCAAATGAATTATGGGTACATTTTGGACTGGTAGTCATCGGATATTAAATCAAAACCTAAAGAAATCGTCAAAAGCAACGATTCAGCTTCAAACAAGGTAATAATCAGGCCTATGTTTCAAGACAGAAATAAAATTGGGAAACAAAATTTGAATGCCAACTGTCACTAGGCTGTTGTCTTGTCAGCTGCATACAGAACTGTACATGGCATGAAGAGGTTACACAGTTTACAGTCAGCACAAATCAACCTGCCAAAGCCATGCAAACAGATTCTGGTGCCAACGTGCCCTCAGTGTTAAGAAATGTTGCGCCTACAAGACGCACACCCGCAAAAGCCGCTTGGCGCAAGGCTGCGGACGCCACCAGTTTTATTTTCACAGGGACGTGTCCTGGGTACGTTCTGAGCGTGCCGTTACAGAGGTCGCATTTTGTTAGCAGTGCGCAAAAAATCCACGCGTCAGCGGTTTCTTTTTCTCCATACGATAAAAAAGCATTGTGTTTCAGTCATAAGGGGGTCCAACTTCATCTGCTGCATTATTTTAAAATGCATAAAAAAGAAATTGCAAGTTTGTGTTCGACACAAATACATGTACAGTGCCATGAAAAAGTATTTGCCCCCTACATGATTTCCTCTATTATTGCGTATTTGTCACGTTGAGTGGTTTAGACAAAATGTAATAGTAGACAAAGGGAATTAACACAAAACACAGTTTTAAAATTCGTATTTCATTTAACGAAAAAAGTTATAAAACATCCAAAAGGCCTGGGTGTTCATGGATCTACAATAAGACAAGTTGTCTACAAATGGAGGAAATTCAGTACTGTTGCTAGGAGCGGGCATCCTGCAAAGGTCACGGCAAGAGCACAGCGTGCAATGCTGAAGGAGGTCAAAAAGAATCCTAGGGTAACGGTGAAGGCCCCAAAGAAATCTCTGGAACTTGCCAAAGTCTCTGTTCAAGTGTCCTCTAAAAGAAAAACACTAAACAAGAATAGTATTCATGGGAGGACACCATGGAGGAAACCACTGCGCACCAAAAAAAAAAAAAAAAAACATTGCTGCACATCTCAAGTTTGCAAAAGACCACCTGGATGTTCCACAACTCTTCTGGGACAATGTTCTATGGACGGATGAGACAAAAGTTGAACCTTTTGGCAGAAATGGGCAGCGCTGTGTTTGGAGGGAAAAACCGCTGATCGCCAACACCAAAATGTTTCGGGACGGCCAAGTTAAGAGTCCAGACCTTATCCCAATTGAGATGCTGTCCCATGACCTGAAGAGGGCCGTTCATGCAAGAAATTGGAGTTTTGTAAGAGGGAACGGTCTAAAATCACTCCTCGCCATTGAGCAAGTTTGTTCGGCAACTATAGGAAACTTTTGTCGGATATTGCTGCTAAGGAAGTCCTACCAGTCACTAGATACAAGGGTTCACATACATTTTCCAGCCATGTGTTCAATAAAGACATGAAAAGTGCAACTGATTGTGTGTTATTAGTTTGAGCAGAACGTGTTTGGATAGATTCAGATGTAAGGATCAAGATCAACTACATGATTCTGATTGGAGGTAAATCATAGGCTGAACCGAATCCATGCAGAAGGTTACCTATACCAGGATGGTATCACATCAGTAATTCCAAGGTCCAAGCTTTTCTTGCAACTGTACATTTCTTTCTAATCAATGGGAAGTAGGTCTACATTTATCTTTTAAAAAATTGTTAAACAAGACTGATTGTCATAATGAAAGACTGAAAAAGATGGACTCACATGAAATAGAAAGGTAAGCTTTAAACTCTGACATAAAATTTGATCATGGTCAGTCGTTTAACAAAATCCTCTATCATTCTCTTGCAGTGGTCAGTGTAAACTTGTCCATGGGAAGATACAAAATAGTTAACATTGACGAAGATGGTTGGGATGGACAGGTATTGTTTTGCCTTCTGCGTAACATTTGGAATGATTTGGTCGCCTCTGTGCCAGAACACCCCGTGTATCCACGCAGTACTTAGTTTGCATGCCGAAAGGTTGAAAGGAACATGGTTTCTTACTGCGTGCTAGCTGTTAGCATCTCAGCACCTTACCTGGACGTTTTGACGCAACGTGAGTATCTATTAAACTGACTGCGCTTGTCTGACTGTTTAAGGCGGTTGTTTTTTCAGTTGTTCGACCATATCGCGTCACACGTATTCCGAGCTCTCCAGCTGTCTCTCTGCTCTCAAACCAGCGGATCATTTCAACCCGGCGTCTGCCACGAACCGCTAACCCCCCCCCCCCGTAAACCCTCGCAGCGCAACGGCTCCCACAGCTGTGCCAGCAGCACAGAAGCGTTCGGTATGGTGTCCATTTTCCATTTAACTGGAACAGCAGAACACAGCAGAATACTCACTGCTCAATCTCCTTTTGCTTAAATAGAAATAACGACTGTATAGCAAAAGAACACCACCGGTAATGTGCTATATTTTACCTTAAAAAGGGGAAATTATATTCGTTTACACAAAATACAATTGTTTAGAGAAAAGGTTTTTTTTTTTTTTTTTAGGAAAGTAACAATTTTATAACAATCTAAAAGATCCCCCACCACCCCAACCACCCTCCTGTCCCGCCTCGTCCCCAAACATGATCACTTATCTCATTCAACTCAAACTGGAATTTAGTCTCATTCCTATCCAAAATGAAGCTGAATACATGGAGGTTTTGGGTTCAGCGAACCATATTAAAACAGGACTGGGAGCTAAAGGATTTGCATATTGACCTGGCACAACTCTTTCAAAGAGAGCTGGCAGTCTGGCTCCACACCTCAGTAACTGAGCGTGTGCTCGCAAGAATACAGCTAATGGCGTTTTCTCTCAGGAGTTTGAAAGGAAGCCCAGAATTCCCTCTTAAACTGCCAGCTGCTCCTGTTCACTGACTGCCATTTAGACATCTTGTTTTCTGTTTTTTCTCATGGCATGGGTCACTCTTTCTCTCTCCCTATGATTGATCCAGATTCTCCATGTGACTCATCTGAGCCAATCAAAGACATGCCTGCATATTGGACACAGAAAAGCAATATATATATATATATATATATATATATATATGTATATATATATATATATATATATATATATTTGCAAACCAGGAATCATACATGCTATTCCCGAATATAATATACAGAGTGAATAATTAATGTAAGGTACCTTATGTATTATGTAATTTCTCACCAAGCATGTGTACAGCAAGCATATCTGAGGTGTTTCTTGTGGAGATGTCCTGTGTGTTACTGTCCTTTCCTCTACTGAGTAACGAGTGGCTAAAATTAAACAGTGCGACACTCAAAACAAGGAACCCAGACAGACTGTCGTACCACTCTTGAACACTAGAGAGCTAAATACTAGAAAATATCCAACAGTACATCTTTTTTTTTTTTTTAGACATTAAATAAATTGCATGTTAATATATTGTCAAACATATTAATCAAATTATTAGATGCATTCATTCCAGGGGGATACATGCCATATATGGTTGAAAAGATTACAACATGCAAAAAAAAAAAGCAGTATCAGCAGAAATGGTGGGCAGAAACAGTATGTTCCACACGTTCCATGTACTGTACCATGGAATTGCTCTTCTTGTCAGGACAGGACATGAGCAAGTCACGTTACGTGCACTAGATATTTTAAAATAATAATGCTACAGGGGAAACATGCTGGCTAAACGGGGGTTTGTTGAGAGACCCCACAGTAAAAAGCACCAGCAGTGAACTTTAAAAGCAACCCGGAGGCCAAAACCTTATCAGTCACTCTTTATACAGCAAGATCCATATTTCACGACAACGAGGGATCTGCACAACCATATAAAGTGTATATGCCACATTCCAAACCCCCTGCCCCCCCTGCCCCCCTTCCCCCCCCACTGCAAATGCAAGGCACAAACCCAGGATTTTTTAAAAGGTGAACTCTGCTGTTATATGGTGGGGAAGTGAATTTAATATTTCATGAGTTTATTTTATGATTGTGATGCTATGAAGAGCATTTAAGGATCACTTTAAATCATTTTACACAACCCCCCCTTCTGACACTTCAGATTTAAAGGCACGGTTTCCGCCAGTGTATTGCAAGGCCGGCGGCCCGCCGGGTCTAAGCATCAGGGAATTAAGAAGGAAAAAAGTATCTTAAAGATGTTTTTTAAAGTACAGTTACAGTGGGGCGGCGCGGTTGGAAAGCTCACCAGCGACATCTGTTGATTAAAAGGTGAACGCACTATAGGAAAACAGCAGGTCTGAGATCAGTGTTCTTTACCCTCATTGTGCGTAGAATGACGTTCAACACTTGACGCTTCCAACTATCACAAGCTAACGTTACCTAGCAAGCCACCATTTCTTATTTAATAGGCTAACTAACCTCGTTACAAACTTCCGCGTTATCACTTCATCTCGTTGGTACGTAGGCATAGCCTACATTCTTTTTATATTAACTTAAGCAGTGTGTAGGTAACGTTAAACTAGTAGCATGCATGTAACGTTCGATACATTGTAACATTACATGACTTATTAATCGCCATCGAAATAACGACTTCACTTGTTTATTAATAACGTTAGGTAGATGACATTGATGAGCACGTCAACGTTGTCATATTTTTTTCCCGACCGTTAAAACTGCCGGACTTATTTACATTTTGGATAGATGTGGCTCCTGAGCAGTACTTTCGACACAAAAAAATCGGAAAATCCTAAAATGTCTTCTTACGCTGAAGTGCCTGACCGGCAAGCGTAGAAATGTGTTAACACAGCGGCAAAATTAGGCTATATCTAGAAATACCATCTTTGGGGGAAAATACGCTGCAGTTCAGGGTCCGGCACTCTTCACGGGGGTTTGGGAGGGGGGGGGTAGTGGTTAACCTAGCAAGTTTTCACCGCAGGTTTTCGCCACAATCAGTTAGTAATGAGCCAATAACTGTTACACCACCGCCGTTTGTGGTGTTCACTCGCTGGGTGACACTGTCATAAAATTTTCCCCGACCGCGAAGACTGCCTTACTTGTTTACATTTTGGACAGATGTGGCTCGTGGGTAAATCTATCGCTGTTTCCGTCGCAGCACTTTTGACACAAGCAATATTGGAAGCGCTATCCTAAAATTTCTTCTTACCGTGAAGAGTGCCTGACCCGCAACCGTAGTAATGTGTTAACACTAAATTTTACGACAACGCTAACTAACCTTTCTAAAGTCACATTAAACAAGTAGAAATTAACGCCATCAGCGGTTATTAACAAATCTACCAAGTATTTTAATAATGGATTTGCAGGCGTGGATTTCGAATTATTTGTATTTTCTTGTAGACCATTAAGAGCAATGAAGAAGCGCCAACGTCCTAATTGTCAAATTGTCTGTACCCATCGCTGACAGCAAAGTGCTAGTTATTTTTGGCTGGACCACAGTAGCAGGGCAGTCCTCAAAACCATATAGGCCTACTAGGTTTTGACCTGGTCTTGTTTTTAAAGTGGAAGAAAACCACTGGGTGCCCTAGTGACGGATGCTGAGCTGAAAAATGAGCAGGCAGAAAATTCCCTTAAACTGATTAACGTTATTATTGGTGTCAACTTGTTTTTAATTATTGTACTTGATTAGAAATGACATATTACTAAATATGACAGAGACAGTTCTCCTCAATTAGTTTAGACAAGAAAAACATTCTATTTGCATCGCAAAATTGTGCACATTTCAATCGACATTAGCTTATTAAAAACTGGATAAACGTACACACATATCTAGTTCCGAAAATTCCATAATCATAATTCCACACCACAAGCAGACACTGGCACAAACGGTGGGACCTGCTATACAGTACCTCCACACGCACAAACTTCTGGATCAGAGGTGCACAACTAGGACCGACCTGTTTTAGGATTTTGTGGCAACTTAAGTATTTAAATCAGCTCAGTCATCCCTTGAGCTTACACTGGTATAAGCACCAGCTGCAGCCACAGAGTGCAAGTGTATACTGAAGATTTTACTGAGCTCAAGTACAGGAGTGAATGAGAGTGGTTTATAGAGCTGTCAGAAGACAAAATCTAAGGTAACCGGTTGGATCAAAAACCAGCACGCAGACCGGCCCTCCTGGATCGGAGTTGTGCAGCCCTGCGTCAGATCATCAGCCCTGTATAAAAGTTTTGTAAGAGCCAAGAGCCAGCTTTCTGTGAGCCAGGGCTTTTGTGGACGACTTCCAAGGTGAGTCATGCATTTCTGAGCAGTGGAGGTGAGGCACAGCTCGAGTTCGAGTTCCATCTTCACACGTCGCACACTCTTCCCTCCGATTGGCTCGGGGCACAGCAAATCAGAGGGCGGGGCACAGCGAATCAGAGGGCGGAGCACGCTAAGTAAAGACTCTCCTCTGTCGTCATGGCAAATTTGGATTTGGCTGAGTCATTCCAGCGATGGCCTCTGAAGGCCTACGGAATGGAGCCTGTGCCCAAGGTCAGTGTGACCTTTCACCTTTGAGAGCGAGGCCCTAAGGGAGGCTTACCGTGGCTTCAGGCGCAGCTGTGGGAGAATGTGGGCCGACCTCTACCCCCTCAGCTCCTCCGTCCGGGGCTGGACCTTCTGACGCCGCCACGCCCGCCGGGGCAGCCTGTGCCGCCTTTGCCGCCTGTGCAGCCTGGAACACAGGGACACGCAAACACATCAGCGCTGGGCTCCCAATCCACACATTTGGGCCCACATTAAGCCCATATATGTCCCCGAGTAGGAGCACTGATCTAGGATCAGACTGGCCCTTCCGGCTCATAATGGATAAGGTCATGGTATGGACCGACCAAACCTGCTCCAGGATCATCACTCTGACACCCAGGGCCTGCTTCAGGCCACAATTATAGCTATCACACCTGCATGAATCCCGCCAGACAAGGTGACAAACATCCATCAGTGCCGACAGGTTCAATCGCACCTAGAATTCCGTTCATTTTTAAATAACCACATAGATGGAACAGATCACCATTGGTTAGTCCACACGTTCTCAATGTGTTACAAGCCAAAGGCTGCAACGAGAACTGTGGAGCAGGCTAGTGAAAATATATTTGACTTATAACATATTCTTGTAAAATATTCAGGGCGCCCTGTGTGCACAGCTTACCCCTCAGTGTGCGAGCCCGAGTGCGGACCTCCTGGTCAAGCGCTAAGAGCGCTGCCGCCTCCAAACGAAATAAAATAAATAAAAACAGCTAAAATAAAGAGTGACTGGAAGAAGCTGTGTTCTGCAGGATAAGAAATGTGACTAATCAGCCAAAGTATTGCATCCCTTTCTGTAGAAACAACATTGGGAGAACACTGTGCACCAATGTTCTGGAGTTCCAGGAACAATTAGGACTTTAATGATATATGATATATATAAAACAGATGTGTTTTATTTTAGGAACTCTATGCTAACATGAAAGTGATTTGCAGTATATCATCTTACACGCACTGTAAAGGCAGACGTTGGCAAGTAGCAAGTAGCAGGCACTGTGGCCCTCCAGGACTGGAATTAAACCTGCAGGCACTGCGGCCCTCCAGGGCGACATAGCTCAGGAGGCAAGAGCGGTTGTCTGGCAGTTGGAGGGTTGCCGGTTCAATTCCCCGACCTGGGCGTGTCGAAGTGTCCCTAAGCAAGACACCTAACCCCTAATTGCTCTCAACTAACTGACTGGTACATTGCATGGCAGCCTTTCAACGTTGGTGTGCGAGTGTGTGTGTGTGAATGGGTGAATGAGAGGCATCAATTAAATGCAGTCCATTTACAATTTACCATTTAGCCCCATACATGTTACATCCTGCGTTATAAAAAAAAAAGTGCACCCCAAACATTCTTGGGTTCTGGTTTTATAATCTCCTCCGCAAGCATAGTTTCTTGCTAAAACCTGCAGACTACATCCTCCCTAAACATTCCACCCATAATTTTAACCCTCAAATAAAAGGTTAATGGTCCTTAATTAGACACTTTTAATGTATACTGTGGAATTACGCACCCTCTTTAGGGCATATTATAATACAGTGGTCTCCAACCCTGGTCCTGGAGAGCTACAGGGTCTGTTGGTTTTCATAGTGACTCTGCACTTCATGAATCAATTAGAGCAGTTGATTACACAGTTAACTCAACTCACCTGGTGTCTCGGGTCTCAATTGGGCGCTGATTTTAAGGTGAAAACAGAGACCAGCAGACCATGTAGCTCTCCAGGACCAGGGTTGGAGACCACTGATATAATATAATATAAAACATAGCATGCCCTAAATAGATTCCACCTGAATTTTACTCACTCATATTAAGAACTCTTTTCAAATAACGTGTTACATGATGTCATCATTCTAAAAACATCATTATTTTAAAGAGAGGTTCATTTTTTAAATTAATGGGGTCCTAACTGCTGAAGGAGTGGAAACCTAGGCCGTGTCTGAATTAGCGCACTTGCGTACTATTGAGTGTATGCGATGCACACAATTTCCATACAACTTGTATACTCAGTAGTACACAAGTGTGCTGATTCGGGCACTGCCCTAGTCATTGAACCTAAACATTTGTGGAAAAGGAAGTCCATAGCCATAAGCCAATGAGCACATTTTGCATTGTGTTGATCAGTTTAAAATAGAGAAAAAAATCTCAGCTTTCAACGGTCTTATGTAGAACGTCTTTAACAAAACCCGACATAAACAAGGAGGCCAGAGACCAGCTATGAGAACCTCCAGTTTATGCAGTTCTGGCAAGAATTAGTCAAGTAAAAGTCCCAGTAATTCTTTAGACTAAAAGTCTAAAGTAATTCTTTTCCGCATATGCTGTTTTAGCTCTATCTGTCTATCTATCCATCCATCCATCCATCAATAACACAGCTCTAGTTGTAACAGCAAACGCATTCTTCAGTTTAAATGACCACATTTCTTTCCATATAGTTGGCAGTTTTAGCTCTTTATTTTCACTCTTAGTCCTCTTTTTTCCCCCCCCAGGACAAACAGTGTGCGTCGGGCATTGGCTATTTCGGGTGTGCAGCGTCATAACTCTGACCTCTCTGGCAGACATTTTAGGGCCCCTTTTGGCTCCGGGTTTTGAAATCAGCCCGGCAACACTGACTCATCTTCACAGATTTAAAAAAAGCCTTTTTTTTTTTATACACAGCGTTTTTTGGCTGATCGGCTCCACAGAACGTAGTTGAATGGTGCATACCTCAGTCAGTCAGCGTGGAAAGGACTGTAGTCTGCACTTGCATGTGAAGAGCACCATTCATTAAAAAAAAAAAAAAAAATCCACATTCTAGTATATGCATGTTCATCCATGGGTGAAGCACCCTGACTTGCCTGAGGTGACACACCTCACCCAATCAAAAACAGTTCAACATACTGTGGCCATTTCACTCAAAGTGAAATACATTTTGTCCCTTGTTATTTTATCCATGAGTGTGGAACTTGTGACTCTCAACTGTGCTTTAAAAAATAAAATAAATTTAAAAAACGGAGCCATAAACTCAAAGACATGTCAATGTGTGAGAGGGAGAAACGGTATTGGGGGAAGAAAAGATGTATTTGATCAAACTGACCAACTGACATAGCACCCCGAGTTCCTGTATCACCATGAGAAGATCCTGCTCAAATCAGAAATTGTCAGCATTAATAATCTAGTCCTACCAATGGGAAGACACCGAGACCAGTCAAGAACAGTAACTCTGAGCTGCACTTTTTTCATTCATTCATAAACATAATTAGTTTAATTACGGTTTACATAACTGCTGAGGTCGCACGTCTAATTTTACAGGGTTTCATTGGCTTATATACTGGCTCCTGTCAGAGCCGGACGATTGAGATTTGACGTTTGTACCACACACACCCAGATTAATCGGTGCGCAATCGGTGCGCATATTGCTTTGCTTTCTTTAAAATGTCATAGATAAACGCTTAAGGCTTAAAGTTCCAAGCTGATGTGATTGATGCCTTCTTGGAACTCCTTTCATAAACTGCCAAGCATGGCCGGGCCGCGCCCGTTGTTAACTTTCCTTCAAAAAAATAAAATAAATAAATAATAATAATCTAATGAATCTAAATGCCGCCAACTAGGATTTGTTGACAATTCGGTGGTTACATCTCGTTTCACATGTTTCCAAACAATACAATGACACCAACTAATTAGAGAATAGTGCAATAGATAATCGGAGTACGTACCACTACCTTCTGTTGAGGGTAGAGACACGCCTTTTCCGGCATTTCTCATCTAACTGAGGATTTTCACGCTTCGTAATCGATGAACAAGTTTCTTGTGAAACTGACACTACCACCAAGTATGGAAGGCCATTTTAGAGCAAATAACGTCTTAGAAATTTCGTGTTTACAGGACATTAAAATTCGTGTTAACACGTAATATTTTTACGCGTTAACACATCACACATTGACACCTTAACGTGCATTTTCTGGTTGTGGCCAATGAGGAACCTTGAATCAAGATAGTCTTACATATTCATGAGGGGAACAACAACGCAAGAGAGCACGTTGTGCATAACTTACTGATGAGGGCGTCTACGCACATGACAGCCTGATTAAATTTCTCTTAACTGTAGCTAACTCATGATGCAACAGGACTGGTTGCATTCAGTGTTCACATGGTATAGTTAAATTGAACTACTGTACATCAATGTAATTACTGATTGCATTTACTGTGAGTTAAAGGAATAGCCTACTGCGTTGTTCAATGATAGTAGGCCTATATTGCAGAAGGTTGTTGAGTGTCAATGAGCATGTTGCCTGAATCTATGTCGATTAGGCCTACTTGATTTCTCTATCTTCACCCACTGTGCAACAGATATGTTGTGTACATGGAATTTCCCGCATGGTCCCAAGTTTTGTAAGCCAGTGTGCTAAATTAGCTAACGCCAAGGCGTTGACAGCTATCTGTTTGGACTTACAATTTTGTGTGTTCAGTAGATTATAGTGGGTTTGAAGTTGCGGGGCTACGTTGACGGGCAAAGACCTTGGAAAAGCCACAGTCTAGACGATCAAGCGTCAAATTCGCAATGAAAATTGTGGGGGCGTAGCCTTTGATTGGCAGGCTTTAAAGTAAATGATCAGACCCCACAGTGGAAGTCAAGTGTCCAATTGAATGAGAGAACAGCATCACGTGGAGTTGTCACTATAGATTAAATGGGGTAATTCATTCCCGCGCTGAGTTCGTTTGTTAATTAAAATGCTGAGTTTTCACTGTGTCATTTTGTTCATCCATATGTTGAGTTTTCACGTTTGAATGTCGTATTTTGTTCATTGACGTGGTCGTTGGTTAATTCATGTATGTCTTCAGTTTTCAGCATTCGGCGTGGTCTGTTGTTATTCGTAGGCTAATGACCGCGCACCCGATTTGATATGCAGCTTCCTTACTTCGTTATGATTAAGGTTTTATCATGTCCGGGGTGACTAGCTTTAGGATAATTTATGCCACGAGCAAGATATATCCCACTACGTGACATTTAAAATAAATAAATAAATAAAATAAACAAATACACACCAAAGCAAAAGCTGTGTAATTTCGTATACCTCAATGAAATACAGCCACTTAAACGTACAATCAATAATCAATAGAAACTGATAATCCAGCGAACACGGTGGCTTGTTAATGAGGCGAAATAAACAGACTGAGACGAACTTCAAAATGTACGATGATTTACGTACTATGCGCCACAAAACGAGAACAGTGATGTCGCAAATAATTTTGCTGAAAATATGTGAAAAGATTAACCAATGATGTTTGCTCTTATAAAAGTAATTACCATTGCACAAACGTATCGAACGGTAAACGAATCCTTGTCATAAAAAAATAACTTACCCCTTTCGGCTTTCCGTGTCGACTGTGCTTTTTCTTTTTATTATGTGGCATCTTCTGAGTTGCGCGGAAAATAAAATGTGTTGATCAGAAATCGTCTCTCAGTGCTTCTCCCCCTTCGCCCAAGTTGCTGCTCCCACTGCCTATTTCGCAGGCTGCTAGAAGGGTTTGTAGCTATTCGTATTTCCTCATTGCAGAGTCTTTTGGGTTTGGAACCCGAGGCGATACAGGCTGTGTGTGTGTGTGTGTAGACGCCCCCAACAAGAGAAGTACGGATCGCCACTGGTGCAACATGCGCACTTTGTGCTCAAGTTCGGTGAAATTGTCGGCGTTGGGCATCCGTCCACCGCCCCTGGGACACCAGCCAAATAGCTGGTTTTGTGTAAACACCATGATACGAGCCAGTCCGCAGTGAAGTTTGGGATCTCTCTCGCTGCTACTCGGGATGCTTGTTGAAAATGTACCAAACAATCAAATTTAGCGGTGCAGTCGTAAGACGGACAACCGCCCTAAGTTCGCAGAATCCTTCTACCTGTTTCTCAGGTGAATGGATTCTGTGCACACCAGGGTTTTGGACACCTTGCATGGTTGTTAATTTACCGTCAACAACATTTGTACTTGAAGCTACAAACAACAGCGTATCAATCATTGTTCTATTGCTTTGAACAACATTGCATTTAAAAGAAGTCCTCACTGTATCCTAATGTTTGATGAGCTGAACTTGGGTAAATTTAACACCCAAAGACCAGTATTCATCGGGCCGAGAAGGTCTACCACTGTGCAGCTGTGGTATCAGAAAAAAACGGACAGACAAATGTGTAGTTTTTAATCTATCACTTTTTGTTTTATTAAGTCTCATATTTCTTCTCACACTACCATGTAAAAATTATTAAAGCAGAGTACATTGTACAGTGCTTATGAACATACACAGGTACCTGTCCCTGATAGTTGTTACGACATTTTTTTATATCTTTACCACCATTCTCACCGTCTGATATGAAGTGCAAATAACAACATTTTTTGTGGCGACATAGATTGGTTTTATGGGTAAACTGCGCACCTGGCAAAAATACCAATCAGACCTGAAAACATGTATGGGTGTGGAACTCTGCTTACTCTAACTCAGCAAGCCAGTTATATTTCAGCTTCTAGCCACAGTCCTCCTGCATCCAGGTGCCAGAACTCTGCTCCAAGTACTTTCGGCGCCAATGACAGTCCCGGGACCAGTTTGTCTGCCCCTAGTCCCGATTCTAATCTCTTCTTCTAGGGGGTTGACACTGATCCAGAATCAGCAGAAAGGGGTCAAAGTGTTTTTGACACAAACGTGTCGGAGAGAAACACAGGTGAGTGACCCGGGACGTCCTCTAGCAGGGGAACGTTGCATTCACTGTAACAGAGGTCAAGAGCGTGCTGCTGTTTCCAGGTTAAAGTGGCGACTGGAGGTCAGGTAATGACTATAAAAGGGGAATAAGGAACCAGACGCACCACAGTTTCTGATCTAAGACAGCCATGGTGTTTCTGCTCCAGATACTGCACGCAGTCATGCTCGTGCAAAAACAGAAGGTGTGTATGTGTGAGCGTGTGAGAGTGTGTGTGTGTGTGTGTGTGTGTGTGCATGTCTGTGTGCGTGTGAGTGTGTGTGTGTGTGCGTGTGAGTGTGTGTGTGTGTGTGTGTGTGCATGTGTGCATGTGTAGATTCATTGCACTAATAATGAAACAAGTGGGAAACAGTTAACAGGACTTGGTGGAGAGCCAGTGCTTTTTGTTTCTTATCTGATGTTGCCTGGCTTCCTGTTCTCCACACATATCTGCCCTGGCAATGCAGGCCAGCCAAAGCACGTTTCCAGACAGAACACGCAGGCCTAGTCAGCCGCGTTTCTTTACTCTCGCATATTTATACACGACTGTTTGCTTTCGCTGAATTCCCACCCTCGGGTACTAACGGATCTTCTGCTAGAAAAGAATGGGACCCATTGTAGTACCACATCCAACATTAACATATAGATTCTGATGAACACACAGTTCTGGATAACAGTTGTAATTACATTCTTTGGGGAGTTATAATGGCATCGTATTTTTACGAGCATTGCCGTTTCTCAGAAAGGTGTGCAAACGAACGTCCACGCTGACACGCCATGGCTGCCATGCTTAAAAGACAGTGCTGGGCAGTGAGGTTAAGACTGAGGTAATGTCAGATTTCTGACTTTAACAGAAAAGGCATCCAGACCATCGCATCAGAACATGGGAATATGTCAAATCAAAAACGAATCTATTTCAGTATCATGTATATCACTGTTATATTACACATAGACGGTATTTTTCACATGTCATTGGCAGTATATCAGAGTGCTGCCAAAGGCTGGTTTTCAGGACGTAGTTCTGCCCCATGTGCTCAGTCCAGACCGTGCAGGTCCCAGTAAGGCAGCGTGTGATTGGCTGTCCTGCGGCAGAGGGGGAGCGTTTCAACCCCCCCCCCCCCCCCCCCCCCGCCAAGTGTATGAGAGTGACTCCAGCTGTGCAGGAAATGCAATGACTGCGCAGCTGTGCCACAGAGAGGGAAAAAGCAGCAGCTGAAGTCGCATTCTTCAGGGATGCAGGATGGGATAGTGCTATAAATGTGATCAGATATTACAAATTTGGACAGAAATGACAATAAATAAATAAATAAATCGGTTCAATAAATAAATCAATAAAAATGGAAAGATACAATTATGCATATGTGTGCAATATTTTCATCATGTGTAATACAATTTGTTGTACAACAGTATAAAATGACAGATAACAAAAGCTTGGCTATTCCCTATACACTCCAACATTTATGAGAAAATACTCCCAAATGGGAAGAAACATTTGGAGGAACCCAGTAACAGAGGGGGAGCCCATCATCCACTGGCTGGGCCAGTGTGGCAGAAAAGAGAGTTGACTGGTAACCAATGCAAATTCCTCCTATTCATCCTATGCTTCTAGTTCATTTTTGGGGATATAGCGCCCTCTGGTGGCTCACAGTATTTTTTGCAGAGACAGAAAAAAAATGGTTGTGAGAAGAGGGAGTGTGTCTACACTTTTGATCTTAACAGTATTGTACATATATGACTAGCTGGTATGACATTAAATTCAAGCTGTGATAGGTCTAAATCATAGGTTCCAGACTCCAGTCCTAGAGTTTTTGTAGTTTAAATTCAGCCTCTTGGTCTGGGGCATTTTTTCATAATTTGGGCTAAGCCCCTTAGTTCCAGTGAAGGCAAATCTGAATGCCACAGCACAGAATCACATTCTAGACAATCCCATGCTTCCCCAACAGTCTGGGGAAGGGCTTTTCCTGTTTCAGCATGACAATGCCCCCTGGGCACACAGTGAGGTCCACATAGAAATGGGAGAATAGTGTGGAAGAACTGGAGTGGTCTGCATCGAGCCCTGACCTCAACCCCATCCAACACCTTTGCAATCAGTTGGAAAGCCAACTGCAAGCCAAGCCTAACTGTCCAGTCCCAACCTCACTAATGCTCTTCTGGCTGCATGGAAGCAAATCCCTGCAGCAATGCTCCAACATCTAGTATAAAGCCTTCCTTGAAGAGTGGAGGTTGTTTTAGCAGCAAAGGGTGGACCAGCTCCATATTAATGCCCTTAAGGTAGGATGAGATGTTGGACGCCAGGTGTCTGCATACTTTTGGGCATATAGTGTATCTTTTTTCAGCTACTCCTCCTGTACAAAGGATGGGAGCTGTGATGCTGTGGCCTGTCTTATCTGTAGTTAACTGGTGTAATGTGGGCACTGTGGAAATGCAGCGCTTCCAGTGTTTTACATCAATGAGTGGTTTGCAATCACCAGGCAAAGCTGTCCAGTGTCAAATAACCGTTTCAAAGGCCAAGACTCTGAATATGAATTTGGACGATATTCAGTGGAAGAATTATTTTGGGTGTCTGACATCTTGAAGGCTTTTAATTTCTTCAGATTCAAAGTCAGTGCGGATGTTCAAGGGAAGAAGAGCAAAGGAGGCATTTGTTTAAATATATATGCTACAGAAAATAAGATACAAAAATGAATAAAATTTATTTGAAGCTCAAAACTTGACCAACCGAAGTTGAGAAAACAGCCTACGGTTTTATTTCCCCACACCTCCCGCTGTTTGTCAATCTGTTCGGACGCAACCGCGAGAGGACTTCATTTATACACAATGCTGTTTCCATGGAAATAGGATGATGCTTTATTCTGAGATGCTATATCAATAGCGGTCCAGATCTATGCTGCAAACGCAGTCCAGTACACATTCTACACTGTGGAAACTGCCATTTAAAAAAAGGTGAATACACCGAGTGCTTGTTTGTTCTGTCAGTATTAACATAAAGGAATGCTGTGGACATGTCCGAGGCTGTAAATTCATGTAGAACCTGTCGGGACCTATTACAGCACGAATTTATTCCCCCCGTTCAAATCTCAAATTCAGCTAATTTCTCTTATCAATCATTGGCGGTTGACTCAGTGTTCAGAGACGCGCGGTTTAATTTGGGTTCCTTTCTCTGGAACTGAGAGGGCGAGTGAGGCTGATTAGCATCGGCGGTGTTACCCGTTTTCACGCGCGTGTGCTTTTGCGATCCGTCGATGACTCATCGTGGGCCAGCGCAACGCGTCTGCGGCTAGCTGCGGCTTATCCCGGTACTAGCTGGCGGCTGCACGTGCGCACCTGTTTGCAACGGCGCAGACGCTGGTGCCTTTCTGCGATCTTCCCCCCCCCCCCCCCAGTTCAGCCATCAGTTACGGCCAAAGCACGCTGATCCACCTCCTTCAGCCATGGGACTGCGTGACTCTGTGTGAGGGTTATTTTTAAACATCTTAACGTTCTTTCAGCGCACGTCTGTGCATTTACAGTGGCTTACTGCGAATTAGATTCCTTGTGATGTCCAACCTAACGCAAATGTAAAAACAAAGGGAAACCAAACAAAGGGAAATGCATTACATTCATGAGAATCGGCGAAACCCCTCGGTTCGCAACTGCCCCCTCCACCCCTGTTCTCAAAACCCTCCATTAAAACAAAATGAACGCTATTCTGCAGTACAGGATGACCTTGAGCACAGCACAGTCCATTGTGAGATGGAAGATGCATTTTCAGCAGAAGATGCATCATATCTGAATGCTTTGCTTTAATAGCAGGAGGGGGAATGACTTCAAATTTCCTTACAACTTAATTTCCCAACTCTTCCAAACACTGACTGGGCAGGCAGACAATACATTTTTGGCACACAAGTTTACACTAACGTTCAAAATGAAACAAACCAGCAACAGCCTCTTTGCTGTCACGGGACCAAGCAAAAACAAAAAGTTAAGCACTTGACCGAAATTTGAAAAGCCCAAGGTTCAAATAAAAAACTCCAGCTGGTTGCTGGGCGCCTTATCCAATTAAGATGTCATTCAGGTGCATTTACGATGAGCCACACGTTCTCGCCTCAAACCTGGATCGTATCCAAGCTGGGGGCTCTGGTATAGTGGCTCAGAATTGCCCCGTCACCGTCAGGCTGAAGTACTTTGACTCTGTCTCCAGTCGGTTAAGGAGGATGTCGCACGTCAGCGCAGCCAGCACAAAGCCAGCTGCCGCAGTCAATGCACCTGCCGAGACTGTGCACGGCAGCCGGTGCAGGAAGGGTGCAGTTACCCTGCCCGTCCAGGCGCTATTGAGTGATGAGGAGGGTAGGGGGCCGCCATATTGGTGAAAACCCTCGCCTGCTGAGGTCATGCCTTTTTAAGTGTTCACCGCCAATTTGGGCAGATGCCAGACCACACAGGGTGTCACCACATCAATGTACAGCACAAGGACCCCGGCAAGGATCTGGAGGCCGAAGATGACTGTTATTGTGGCCGTTATTGTTAATAGTAATAATTATGCTAATTGAACATAATGGCCCTGCTGTCTGCGCAGCTGTAATGGCTCTCGGTCGGACCCTGAAAATAATGGCGGCTGCCGTGCGGGCGATAATTGCGTGCGCCCCCCTGCATCCGAAGGCCCCCGTGGCCCAGGAGACAGACGACCAGCCCCCCGCCCCCTTCCCACAGGACCTTTACATGGCTGTTTAATCGCGCGATGTCCTGATAGGCGGAAACACCGCCGAACCGCGGCCGATAACATTCGTGGCGCCAAAGACAGCGGGAGGGCCGCCATCACCAGGGAAACGAGGGGGGAAGTGGGGAGACGAGCGATTTTAGTAGAGCGCATCCAGGGTGAGTGGGTCTGGTCATTAACACCAGGGGCTCAGACTGCCGTTTGTATACCCCCCCCCCCCCCCCCCATTGCGCTTAATGGAGGGAAAGGAAAGGCAGAAGATAAGAGAAGGATGGAGAGTTTTCTTCCGCCCTCAAACCCCCGAGCGTGCCTCCCAGCTCCCCCGGATGTCCCTGCTCCATTCATCCCGTTTCCCGCCGGAGCAGACGGCGTGGCGGGGTATCGATCGGGTGCTCGCCGGAGCGCCCACGCCCACGCCCACGCCCACGCCCCCGTCCGCATCCGCGTCCGCTCAGGGCCCCGAGAGTGGTACGCGGCGAACTCTGCCACAGGGAGGGGGCTTTCAATGCAGCCGAGCGACCGCTGTGCGTTTGTTTGTCTGGCACTTAGCGAGAACACCTGCCGGTTCATTTAAAAATCTCAGCATCAGTGCACAGTTCATAGAGGAGGCGAAGGTTTTTTTTAAAGCAGTGAACTCCACTTCCCATCATCCCCTGTAACACTTTTCACTTTTCAAACAATTTGCTGCCCAAGTCCCCCCCCCCCCCCAAAAAAAAGAGGAGATCTTGTCATGATGCTGATGGGAGGTGAAGTCCATAATTTGAGACTGTGTAATGCTTCAACTCCAGCTCTGGACTACATTTCCCATAAACACCTTAGTGAGGATGTTTGATACATGTTCCTCTCTGTCTGTGTGAATTAGAACAATCAGCACTCATGTTCAAGCCAAAGTAACAGTATTTGGTCATATTTAACTTTATTATCTCATATTAATGGTCATAATTCTTGTCGTTAGCACAAGCCGAACGTCCAGCTATTAACAAGTTACATTAACTTGTAAACACGTGATGAGGATCGTTATGGTAATTAAGAAGTAACCTGTGAACACCTGTTGCTGTAAGCTAGGTATGTTCATTCATGGTTTTATTTCTGATAATGGTTATGATGCATTTATGTCACACCCTGGTATTATCAAATCAAATACACGTAAAAGTGTCACGCTTTTCACCATTTTTATATCGAAATAATTGCATCATATGAAAAATAGATTCCTTTAACCTTGAATTTCATAACAAGTATTACATCACAGGACAGCACGGGTTTCGATGAGTCATGGGAGAAAGATCGCAAGTCTCTGTCTGCGGCTGTTTAAACAGAGAGCAATTAGTCCAGAACAGCATGAGAGGTGACCAAGTGGCAGCTGCGTGCTCAGAAAAGCCGACCGTTTTAGCGAACGCTCCCCTTATCAGTCCAGTCTTTTGTGAGCATCTAAGGCTCGCGCCTCGAATGCCTAATGACGTGCGGTGTACGAGGCTGCGTGAGACGAATGGGACCGCCATTACCTTCGCACAGGAAGCTACTGTAGCGGGAAACCAACAAATGGAAACGCGTTGTCAGGACGGGCCTAAGTGCCTCTCCCTCACCCATGGACGAGCGAGGGTACGTAATGATTCATGCCTCCAATTAAGCCAAGCATCTCTCAGTGGAGCATTAAAAAAAAAGAAAAGCAAACCGCTCCCCCCTAATTTTCCTCCCATTAAAATCCAAATGAGGAGTTGGTGTGAATCACTATTATAGGCTCTTGGTTTGATTTGCTGACGGTTTCATAAATCGTGCCTTCCCACGGTAGTACACTGCGTGAACCCCCAAACTCCAATCCCTCCCCCCCCCCCAAAAAAAACGCTCACATTATGGTCAGCGGAGACTGTCACATAGAGATGCTGATGAGGAAATTAATCTTCCCCTGGGAGGCCCTCCCACTCTCTCTTTCTCCATCGCTCTCATTACCTCTTTTTGGCCCATCCTCTGTCGTTCTTCCTCTCTGTCTCTCCCCCTCTATCTTTTGCTCTTTTCTCCCTATCTCTGCCACACATGCATCTGGATCCCTTCTTTCTCTCTCTCTATCTCTCATTTTCTCTCTCTCTCTCTCGGTGTCTGTCTCTCTCACAGACTCACTTTCTTCCTCTCACCCCGTTAATCCCCTCTCTGTCCCCCTCCCCACTCTCTCTCTCTCCCTCTCCGCACTCTCTGTCTCTCTCCCTCGCTATCTCCCTCCCCCTCTCCCCCCTCCCCTCTCAGGGTAAAGAGCAGTGATGACGTCAGCGGGGCCGCGTATCCCCATTGATCGTTTGGCAGTGGCGGTAATTGGCGGGAGCCGCCGGAGCGAGCGGCTGGCCGGCGGTGGGAGGCGGCTCCGATAGCCGTCAGAGATACGGGTGACCTTCAGCGGCTGATAGGCCCAATCACAGAGCCCCGCCTCTCATCTCCACCACCGCCTGATAACAAGGGGGGGGGGGGGGGGGGCTGCAGACCCCAACATTCGCCGCCTAAACCCAGAGATAAAGCGCCTCATTTTTATCGTCTCTTTGATTTTTTTTTCTTTCTTTTTTTTCCATTTTGAACTGTTGTATTATTATTATTATTATTATTTTTACTTTTTTTGCTGAAGCAGGCTCACTCCTCCGATGCAGACCTGCGACTGGCGACTCCTTGCAACAATCCGAAACTCAGCATCTGCAATTGGAAACCATCATCACCAGTGGAGGACTGGCATTGGAAACCATCATCACCAGTGGAGGACTGGCATTGGAAACCATCATCACCAGTGGAGGACTGGCATTGGAAACCATCATCACCAGTGGAGGACTGGCATTGTAAACCATCATCACCAGTGGAGGACTGCAATTGTAAACCATCATACAATGTTTAATTCACCTAACTTTGTTTATGTTCACTTTGCTAGCCAGTTATATATATATATTCAGCCAGTCAGCCTTCGTTTGATATCTAGGCTATAGGGCTTATCCAGCAATCATGACTTTATTTATTGAGTCACAGTGTAATATTTTTAGACTGTAAAGGGGAATGTGATGACTCAGCTCTGGGGACCTGGAGGATATCCGTGAGTGTTCATATTTGGCTTCTTCTGGTGCCATTCTAGAGAAATCCTGATATCAGTATTCCTTACAGCATGTCCTTACCTCTTGCTTGCTGTGATAGATCCCTTATTACGTTCCTGTTACATTTATTCTACCACTACACTATTTACGCCAGGCCGGCCAGTGGAGGATGGGCTCCCCCTCTATAGCTGGGTTCCTCCTGAGATTTCTTCCCATCTGAGAGTTTTTTCTTCGCACCAAGTTTTTCTTTCCTTTTTTTTTTTTTTTTTTTTTACCTCACTGCTTGCTTTTTGGGGATTTCGGCCTGGTTTTTGTCCAATTTTTTCTCTGTTCTCTGTTACTCTGTGAGACACAGTACAGCCTGTGTGTATTTTTCGAATCCCTTTGTCAACTGCCATTCTGGTAGCTCAGGAACAATGGAATCTTGCCTTCCTCATGGAAGGGAAAAGAGGACCTTCTTCTACACCTCACTTCTACACCAACAGGAAACGCATCGTTCCTGAAACCACAAAATTAGAAGTGACAGGAGAAACATGCCTCATTGTTTGCGGGAATTTGAAGAGATGAGGGTGGAAAATGCAGCTAAATAAAAGTCCAGGCACTACGCCACGAGAGAGGAAAAGAGATGAGTGTGTTTGTCAGGTGACCTCCCCCACAAAACCCCAGCTGAGGGCATAAATGGTGACAGACGCACACACACACACACACACACACACACAAACACTCTCCCCTGCCATTGGGCGTAGGCTCACTGGAAGGGGGAGGGAAGAAACGGAAGCGGACAGCGATTGGCCCATTAGAGGAAACGGCGGGGCTCATTCCCTCCAACGGGCCAATCTGCTTTCACCTCTTCGGATCAAGCCCACGCCCACGTCACCGTGACTACACGAGAGGAACTGATTGATGAGCTTGCTCGTTGTGCTGTTGTTCGTCTCAAAGCGCATTGTTGCACTCTCGTTAGTTAGCATCTCAGAAGCAATTTGAGGGTCAAAAACGGTTTGGATCCCTCCTGTTTTTTTCCTTTGTGTAAAAAAAACACTGAAGCCTTGTTACTGAAGCCAGCAAACTACAGTCTTCAGTGTGTTTAATGCCCAAAAGTGTCTCATGGATTTTAGCCCTTATAGATTTATTTGAGATTCTGCCTTGTGGCATTTTTCAGGGAATTAGTGTCTTCTGTACTGTTGTCTCCTTTAGTCTGTGTGTGTGTGTGTGTGTGTATCTGTATGAGCATCTGTGTGTATGTGTGTGAGTGAGTGTGTATATGAGTGTGTCCATGTGTGTATGTATGTGTATGTGTTTGTGTATATATGTATGAGTGTGTGTGCAGGTGTATGTGTACAATTATGTGTGCATATGTACTGTATGTGTGTGTGTGTGTATGAGTGTGTGTGCAGGTGTACACGTACAAGTATGTATGCACACGGACATACTTTGTGAGTGAATGTCCATGTGTGTATGAGTGCGTGTGCATATGTATGATTGTGGGTGTATGTACTGTATGTGTGTGTGTATATGAGTGTGTGTATGATTGTATGTGTATGTACTGTATGTGTGTGTGTATATGAGTGTGTGTATGTACTGTATGTGTGTGTATATGAGTGTGTGTATGATTGTGTGTGTGTGTGTATATGAGTGTGTGTATGATTGTATGTGTATGTACTGTATGTGTGTGTGTATATGAGTGTGTGTATGTACTGTATGTGTGTGTATATGAGTGTGTGTATGATTGTATGTGTATGTACTGTATGTGTGTGTGTATATGAGTGTGTGTATGATTGTGTGTGTGTGTATATGAGTGTGTGTATGATTGTATGTGTATGTACTGTATGTGTGTGTATATGAGTGTGTGTATGTACTGTATGTGTGTGATGTGTGTGTATGATGTGTGTGGTGTTATGAGTGTTGTAGATTGTGTGTATGTACTGTATGTGTGTGTGTATATGAGTGTGATTACTGATGTGTGTATGGTGTGTATGATTGTGATGTGTGTAGTATATGAGTGTGTGTATATGTTGTGTATGTACTGTATGTGTGTGTATATGAGTGTGTGTATGTATGATGTGTATGTTATGAGTGTGTGTATGATGAGTGTGTGTATGACTGTTGTGTGTGTATATGTGTGTGTTTGTATGTATGTTGATGATGTGATATTGTAGTGTTGGTGTGTGTTTTGGATTAGCCCGCTCATCCCCAGGCCTGTAGCAGAGGGAGGAGCTTTGGGCTCCAGGCCCAGTATCAGACCCTCACTGCAGCGTCTCCCTGAATGGAGTGCAGATGGACTGGTGGGAAAACACACACACACGCACACACACGCACACACACACACACACCACACACACACACACACACACACGCGGTGACAGCCGCCGGCCTCTCCCTCCGCCCGGAGGCCTGAGCCGCCGCTAGCCGCCGCGGAGCCGCCGCCGGCTCAATGGGCTCTCTGTCCACTTCAGATCCTGTCACAGATTCGGCCCGAGTGTTTGCACGGACACAATGGCCCCGGCCTTTAAACGGGGGACCAGATTAAGCCCAGAGAGGAGAGCAGAGGAGAGGATTCAACGTCCCCTCGCCCCCCAAAAGCCCCTCGCCCCGCGTGACTCACCCGCCGCGTCCGTAGCGCCGGGCCGCGAGGGCGACGGAGATAGCGGCAGACGACGCGGGCGCCCTTTTCCACGTCTCGAAAGGGCCGCAATTAATTAGCAAACACCGTTTCCTGGCTGCATTGTGGGAGTCAATAAGCATTCTGGAGTGCAGTCCATTCTGAGGCATGCTGGGAAGTGGGGGAGGGGGTTGGGGGGGGGGGGGGCGTGGCGTGCCCCCGCCCACACGCCAATCAAAGCCAGCTGGTTCCCCATCCTTAATTCCTGGTCAGTCTCCTCGTGCAATCGGAGCCAAACCCAATTAGCGCAATTAGGGGGGAACTTAATTGGCTGATTATGCACCGCAAAGCTGACAGGCAGCCATGTGGGGCGCCCCCATAATTACAGGAAGGGCCATTTTTGGTAACGCGGAGGAACAGGGGGGCGCAGTAGGTTTCCTGTTAAAAATAGGTGCGCGGGCGTCTCCTGTGCTGAGAGGATCTGTCTGTGCTGCATGTAAACAGAGCTGCCGCTCATTGGGCTGAAATATTTTCTACTCTCAGAATCAACAAAAATCTAAAAAAGTCTATCCCCCTCATCACGTGGACGGTGTGTTATAGGGTCCCGTCCAGAGAGAGGTCCCAACCTGTACAGCCTGTTGGGTTTGTCGTAACCTTAGTGGGGCCTTCGAAATGATGATGCGATTTACTGAGAACAGACGGAGAAGCACACAAACAGATAATGCCACCGATTCCTAAGCCAACCCTCCAGACACTCAGACACACATCACATTTCATCTGTCGTCTGTCGACGTCAAAACATCCCAATGTCATATCACTGCAGAAAAATGAATTAGTGGTAATATACTCCCCCCCACAATGTGTGTCTCTGTGTTGGCTGTTAAGCTGTTTCCAGTCGGGGGTGGGGACTGAGGGGTATGTGTTGAGCTGTTTCCAGGCGGGGGTGGGGACTGAGGGGTATGTGTTGAGCTGTTTTTAGGCAGGGGTGTGAGGGGACTGGTGGTTAGCTGTTTTCATGCGAGGACGGACTTATGGGGAGCTGATTTCAGGTGGTGGGGGGGCGGGGAGGGTATGTTTATGTGAGAGAATCTGGCATTCTGCTGGAGTGCAGGTATGGAATGATGCTCAGTGTGGGCAGTGCTTCTACCTGCACCAGGAACAGGCCAATGGTCCCCCCCCTTCCCTAAAGTAAAACACCTGTTGAATTCCACACCCTGTTTTATGCCAGCAAGAAAGGTGACAGGAAAAATAGATGGAAAGAGAGACAGCAGAAAAGAAGAGGAGAAAGCAGTCGAGAGAGAGAGAGAGAAAGAGAGTAACCATGACAACCACGCGATGGAGATGGCGGGGAGAGGGGGAGCGAGGGAGTGAGTCAGAGACAGAGGGCGCAGGAGAAAAGCAGGAGCATGTCTAAATGGCCTTTCTGTCTGCACAGAGCTCTCGATGCTTTAAAAAACACCGGCTTCGGGGAGGAGCAGAGGGGCATTTTTTAATTCAACCACTTTCCGTTACGACAGAAACGAAGAAGGTACACAACTCGGAGGGGGGGGGGGGGTTATGCTAGAGCGCCCACCCACACTGTTTTCATGTGATTCAGACCCCCCGATTAATCTTAAGCTCATATTTTATTTCATTGTCTCGTCTCATTGAAAAGATGTAATTTCCATGAAATGGACACCAGGACACATCCTCACACCATCGCCGTCTGCTGGGCTGTGTTCATCCGGCACAGCTTAAAAGCTTTGCGGTCACAACTGAACGTTCTAATGCTGATGTCACAGTCATTACTGGTGACTGAAAGCAATGGAGTTCTAGAACACTGACTCAGAATTTTGAAAAAAAAACATTGCTCCAAAAAAAAAAAAACCCTTACTCTTCAAAGCATTAAAAGGCTCATGAATGCCGTTCCACCAGGTTTTTGGATGCGCTTCGTCTGAGCTCCTGTTTCCTGTCCGAGCTAAAAGAGACGGCTCCTGGGAGAAAAGGAGACAACTGAATCCACACAGTGGTAATAAAAAAAAAACAGCTCAGAGAGGTTGATATTGTTTCCTGCGACCGTCACTCTAAGCCCTATAAATCTGGCGAAACAGTGCAACTAGCTCCTGAGTTATCGATTGTCAGCCCCCCCGGCCCCCCCGCCCCCCCAATTTATACCGCAAACCTGCCCGCCCAAGGTTGGCCACCCTCAACAGAGCGTCAATCGCTGTCAGGAAACGCGGTGGAGCGTGGTGTGATGGACTACTGCTGGGTCTGATGTATGAACCCCAACCCAAATGGATATTCATCATGAGGACACAATTGTGTTGCTACAAGGCGGAGGAGCAAAATGTGTTATTTTTATTTGTTTACAAAAAAAAAATCATCATCCCTTCTGTCTTTATCTGTGTTTCTCTGCTCTAAGTCTGCAGCAAAAAAAAAGATTCATTTAATCGCTTAACTACCAATCAATACTGCAAAAAGCTTTGGTGTGTTTATTAGGTACCAGTTCATGCCGGTGTGACCACTGTACAAACTGAGCGTGTACTGGCACATAATGCAAGTTCTAATAACGAGAACAAAACCTAGAACCTCCATCTGAGACCCAACAGAAATATAGTTTAAGTCTTTTTTTTGACACAAGTGTATTGATGACAAAAACATGTTGCAGTGAAAATATTTTCAAAATTATTATTTTATTTACCTTACGACCACAGACTCATGTCCCCTACAGTGGACAAGAATGAATTGGGAAGAAAAAAAAGGTCTTTCCTCTTATGTGTGAATTCTTAACAGTTTTTAAGAGTCCAAGTACATGTGTGTTTTAATTTCAGTTGTGCAGCTTCTCTCTGTTTGATGCAAATAGCCCCTGTTTAGTCTAAATTTCTTTAGAGACAGCTTGCACACACATCAAACACACCATTTACTCTTCTTTTTTTTCAGGTCAGTTTAAAGGCAGTCGCCCAGGTGGACCAAGGTTTAATGAGCAAACGTCAATCAGCCAGCGTAATGAAACAGATTGGGCCGACTTTTCCCGGTTTCGTGCTTAAAACAACGTTCACGAGGCGGACCGTTCCGCCCACGTGACCCGCTGATTGGTGGAAACAGTGCCTAACGAGGCCCGCTAATCACATTTCTGGCAATCAGCGATCCTTCGCTCGCCAAAACGAACGCTGAATTCGGATCCCGCGTTGATTATCTTCCCCGCACGCTCATATAATCACGGCATCTTGCTTCCTAATTTAATTAAAATAAATAAATAAATAAATATACTGTTTATATAATTTTTTTTTAATCAAGAGGCGGCTTTTGAATGGTGGCGTGTGGGGGCGTCAGAAGTGATTGTGTCAGCGCGTTCCGTGATGTCACTCTGCGGGGTTCTGCGTCTGGGTGAGTCAGCTGTGTGGTCCCTCCCCTCTGTGATGTCACTATGTGGGTGTGGCTTGCCCTTCGTAAGCCAGCTGCGTGGCCTCCCCCCCCCCCCCCCCTTCTCCTCCTCTCTGTGACTTTCACGCACAGCAACCCCCCTGACCTTTTAGGTCTCCCTATTCTTCTCCCCCCTCCTCCTCTTCCTCTGTTTTTCGAAGCCTCGGACGCCGGCCCAGCGACCGTACGGCCCAAAGACAAACACGTGTTGCTAGGCAGCGGCTGATTGCCCTCCGTACCTGACGGGGAGCCCTGTTTGTTCCCTTCCAGGTGGCAGGAAGCAGAGTGCCTCGTGTATCACGCCGAGGTCCAAGATGTGCAGTGACTGCAGGTCCCGGTTTATCGCATTTACCATAAATGCTCACTGGGAAAAATGAAAAATCGTTGAACATGCAGGCAGCGAGAAAATTAAAAAATGGAAAATGTGAATGAGAATGACTTTAAAATGGCTTAATAGGGTGAATGGTGTGGCCAGTAGAGGCTGTATGTCATGGCGCAGAATCATGCAGGAGGAACACAGCACCGCTCTTCCGTATCAGAGTCAGTCAGCTCTGGCTGGATTGATAAAAATGAAAAAATTTGGCCTCAGGTCTCAATTCCTGAACGACCCGCAAATGGCCAAACAATTTTGGAACTATTCATGAGGATCCAGGTGACTGAAAAAGAAAAGAAAAGATATTGACATTGCAAGTGCCACGCTCCTCGAACCACTGGCTACTGTTTGTGCTCCGTGAACACAGGCCTTCACAGCCCGAAAGACGTTCATCTCCGCAGGAGCACAATGCTTTAGTCTGAGTAAAAGGTGATCGCTCAGTAGTACCATTATATAATGAGTCACGCTAATCTTGCATTCTCCTAGCTTAGAAAATGAGTTTTCCTCTGGGAGATTAATTGTGAGCCTATATGGGTTGAAGACAAACCTGGAAATGGAAACTTAACGGAAAGACACAAGATGGAGGATCACAGCGGCAGACGACGGGAGACCAGGAACAGGTTAATGCAACCAATTAAAATACGCTTTAGAACATGCGGTTCTGTGATTCGCTGGGCCTGGAGTTCCATAAGGCTGAAGAAAATGGAAGAGTGATGTACTGCATTGTACGGAGTACTGTGTGTGTGTGTGCGTGTGTGTGTCAGTGTGCGTGTGTGTGATGCATCGTTTTAGACCTCACAACTGCCATAATGAGCTATTCAACTGTACAACAAAAAATGTTCCCATCTTTATACACACGGACAAAACACATGCTCATCACACTCATCTCCATCCCTCTCTCTCACTTGCTCTCTCTCTCTCTCTCTTTCTTTCCTTCCAGCTTGCGTTTCGTTGGCAATTAAACAGAACCAGCCTAGGCTCGTTAGTGGGCCTACAATAAGGAAGAGGATGACGATGTGGGTAGCAGTGCCCTTTCGAAATCTAGGGCTGTCTGCCCATCGCACCCTTGTGAGGAGAACGTGCTCCAATGCAGACAGGTTCGGTGGCTAAATACACACACCTGCCTTACCTGGGCCAATCCAATTGCGTAGCTTTCACGATGCTCCGGCTACCTCTTTTGAAAGTGGCCTTGTCAGCGCATTGCATAACCTGTCACTTGAAGCGCGCGCGATGGCAACATCTCATCACTTTCTGTTGAGGCGTTCATCTCACGATCGGTCGCTCGCTTCTAAAAATGACTGTGGCAATGTCGATCGGAGGCGAGTGTTTACTCGGATGTAAGGCGCGTAACTGAACATAATTACGTTTTTTTCCTTCCTTCCTTCGTCTGATTAATTGGAAGTTTCCGCCTGAAACCCACACTTGAAAATTTTGACACAAGACAGGAGTTCCGTTAACGTCATTCCATCTGCAACTCTTTCAGGCGAGGGCAACCGTAAAAATGTAGCTCTGCCCATTTTCAAAGGAGAGAACATATCGGTTAATTTATTTGATAAAAAGTATAAATACATTTCTAGTTATAGTTTTTTTATATCAATATGGGTGCTTGAGAAAATGAAATTATTTTAAGTGCGAGTTAAAATAGACCTTTTGCAAGGAACTTTGTTTTAAAAAGCATCCAGAGCAGTAGCAGCAGGAATCTGAGCACTTGGTGCAGTATCGGGTCGGCCTATAACTAATAGCTAGGTCTATCATATAGAGGTCCTGTAAATTCTGAAAAGTCGCAACAACAAAGAATTCCCCTGGCACTTTCAGGTGAGTCAAAAACTCACTAGTTGGAGATGTAATTAATAAATAAACATGCATATATAAATGAGCAGACCCTGAAAACGGTGACATGATAGGTTGAAGAGCGATCAGTTCCTGGCGTTGGCGGACTCGAGCATGGCAGCTATATTAGGTTTCGCTGGACGTTTTGTGGCTGACGTGCCGGACAAAGCTCTGAGTACATCCACAGCAGGAGACGACGTCCGACACTATAGACGCAACCGACGGCAATACCCAGACAAACGTTCCAGTCTCACCTGCGGGAGGGCAGATTGCAAGTGCACAAGAACGCCCGTGAAAGATCCCGCTTTATTTATTTGTTTATCTTTCACAGAGTAGGCTATTGGGTCTGGTTTAGTCTCTCGATCTCTCAGTCTGTGTCTGTCCAACAGGGTCAAGGAACAATTTTCATTTTTCCCCCTCCCGCAGAAGGTCAAAACAGAATCAAAGCAGGCTATAAAGGAATAGTGCAGTCTGGGAAATGGCAGGACTGTGTCTGTTTGCTTCTTCCTTCTGCCAACACAACAGCTTCTCCGAAATAAAAAGAGCGTCCTTGGTCTCATACAGCTCAGCCACAGCACTCAATGATGACTGAACTTTAACAGAAACGGAAAATATCAAATATATTGTACTGCAGCATCTCCTGACCGATCTGTAAAAATGGACAACGGATAGGCAGTGTTCTTAAATGCCATTTTGGTTATAGGTGGACAGATACAAGGTTTTAAACAGAAAAAACAAGTCACGGAATTAAATGACCTTGTATATCCATTGATTTTGGTATTTCATTATAGGAACCAAGAGTCAAGAATAGGCTGTTAGTAGTGTGATTTTTATTAAACTATCTTAGAAATAGGAATATGGCGTCATAAAACTCGTCAAAGATACTGCAGCGTCACTCGGCTTCTAACTAGCCAACTAATAGACTGAGTTTCGAAATTCATTTATGTATCGCCTTTTTATCTGGCAAGACTGAATATGTGAAGCAAAATGCAAACGTATTAGATATGGTTAAGTAAAGACATTTTTTGTCATATGTTCTCCGAAAAAACAAGTACTATTTGTAAATTCAGAAATAATTTTTTATATAATTCCAAAATAATAATAATAATAATTCCTTCCGCCTGCGCTGAGTTATTCTTGTTCGTTGGTAGACGAGCTATTGTCTCCCGCTGTGATTCTCCATCTTTCCGATTGGTTAATTCGTTCGTTTACATCAGCAATGCGTCTTCGCTCGAGGAACTGTCCAGTACCGAAGTGCTGAAAGATGATTGAACGACATTCCGTGGAATTGGATTCGCAACGAAAGCTTGGGCTATCAAAAAGCTCGCTGTTGCAGCGTGGTGTGCATAAACCGAGCCGTAGAGGCTATATATCAGTTCCACATATGATAATATGAGCCTAAATTCGATCTGAGCTGATTAGACAGTATTCAAATGTCACACATCAAATTAAGGAAAAAAGGGTTTACTGGATACCGACAGGCAGAAAATTGTGCATGCACTTACACATGTATAATTGCTTACATGTATCCTATTCGTCGTCGTGGTGCGGGATTTGAATGGAGATTTCTTGGTAATTTTCCAAGATACCTGTATATTAAATAATACACTCCGCTGAACACGTTGGGTAATTTGCCAAGACTAAACATGGCCACTCTCCGTTCATTAAGAGAAAAAAACCTGCTCGTGTAAATGAGCACGGAAGATTAATGCATATTGTCTGTCTTCTTTTCTTGAATAAAAAGGGATATTTCTATTTTTAGATCTAGCTTTCCCCCCCTCCCCTTCGGTCCCACTCTCACCCCGCCTGTCTCTCTCGGGACTCGAGCTCAGCTCCTACTCCAGGTAGATTCGAAATTGACGTCAGACCCCTTCGTAATTTGACGTGTAAACATTTTTTTTTTTTCCTTTTCATGGTTTACTCCGTGGCTTTCAACGTCAACTCAACAAGGCAAAGAAGCGGCTGTGGGTTCGCTTCCTCTCTCCCGGTTGCCAGACATATCTGTAGATAGCCTACATGTACATAGCAGCCATCATAAACATTACCGGTTAAGGAGCAAGCGCGTATTTATTTATTGGTCTATTTAGTTTAGTTTTTTTTTTTCGTTCTTCTTTTCCCACATCTTCCTTGGTGGCTTTGTAAATACAGCAAATCAATATATTTAATATAGTTGTATTTTCTGCAATGGATGTGAGATGTCGCCCGCTGGTGATGTACTCAGCTGCTCTCGTGGTTTTCTGCGCGCTCGCTCGCGCCGTGGACGCTTCTGCCGAGAACAGACAGTATCTGAACGAATGGGCGGTGGAAATTCCAGGCGGACCCGACGCCGCTCGGGCAATCGCCGAAGAATTGGGCTACGAATTGGTCAGACAGGTAAAAAAATGGACCGCTGATAAATTAAAATAACAATCTTGTTTTGCCCGTTTACTGTGTGCGGGTGCCTCATTTTCATTCCATTCTGCATTTCATTTTGTAACACTGGCCTTAGTTAAAAAAAAAGATGCGACTACTGTATTTGACATTTTGCGATTCGAGAAGATATGCATGTTTCAGCGCAATCTTCAAAGATTCCAGAAGGCTTGGTTTTCACACATTTGGTTTTATTCATTTGGTTGTCTCGCGCATGTTTCCATACCCAGATACAGTGAACGTCAGCCCTGTTGCTGCTTATCCCGTCTCAATTGACGTCGCCAATGCTTCACTTAAAAGCATTTACATCGAAGTATGACGCCTTGCCTTGTTCCTGCGTGTGCTCGTTTTCGAGCATGCCAACTAAAATGCTGGTTTCCACACAATCATAAACGTCACAGGGAACCGTAGACAAGCGTATGGAATACATATATACCACACTTAGTTTTATTACTACAACAATCCGTTTTCAGGAACAAAGGTATTGCATTTTCTAACAGTGACGTTATTCAAATAAACGGAGTTTCTTTTATTTATATTTAGCGTTTTTAAAATTACAGACCTATTGCTAATTGAGTGAAAGGATAGATGTGTAACCTACAACCGATAAGGCGTTATTGCATGTTGAAGGCTGTAGCCTACTTTCTTCCTTGATTAGCCGTTATTGTTTATTTTTTTCTCAGATAATGTTTTGACTGAAATTATTGAACAGAATGCATTGGAAGTGCGTTCTCTTTTTTTGTGATTGATAAAGATCAGGTATGTGATAATTGCGAGTTTTCCAGTTGCATTAAAGGGCTCCTTTCATTCCCCGTGGTAATGGTTTTTATTATAGGTCAGTTCGTGCGGCGCTCGTGGCGCTCTCATTCCTCGTCCGCGTGAGCAGCAGTGGCCCCATAAACCTTGATTGCAGTGATTTTCAAGCCCCAACTTAATGCCTAATCGGTCGTCCTATGGCAACGAGTTGGTTCCTTTCATTATTTAGCCCAGTTACCATGCAGTCGTCTTCGAAACGTTTACAGTTAATAAACTGACACTTTGCCACTGTTTTCTACCGGTGAGAGAGAGACATTTAGGAAGAAATGGCAAAATGATGAGTTTATTCATTGTAACTGCTTCGAGAACGTTTCGTTTGTGAGCAGTTATAATTGAAAACCTGGAAGTAAAAATAAGCACCATCGAGGCGTATCTTTGGTCTTTCGTTAGCCTTTTTTAAATTTAAACACACAATGTAGCATGTATTATGTATGAGTAAGTTACTGCACAATTATTAATTATTAACAGGTGTTCTCCGTCAGAGGAGGGAGGGCTGTGATTAGGAGGGAAACAGGTTTTCCTCTTTTTTCCCCCTCCTTCAACAATGACATGCATTTTCCCACCACAATAGGAACACATTAAATGAGAGAACAGCCAGTCTATATTAGGAATGCAATCATACTTCACATTCAAAAACGAAAATGAATTATTTTGCCTTTTTTATTTTTCACCTGTTGCCTAATAAAAATGATTCCCCTTCATTCAGAGGGGTTAACACCGACAATTGTTGAAAAGAAAAAGAAAACTTTGGTAGCACTGTAGAAGTTATTACTTTCAAACATCAACATTTCAGGCCTATTTGTCCCATGGTTGTAACCACTTCTAATATAGATAAGTCAATAATAATAACAGGGTTATTATTATTTTATTTTTTTTACTGAATAATCTTTTTTTCTTCCACGAGCCCACCAGCATCTGCGTTTAAAGGATGGGGGCCCATGCTTCGGTTGAACAGCAGAACAGGCTTGTGAGAAATGTTCTCTCCTCTTTGCAGATCGGGGCCCTGGAAAACCACTATTTATTCAAGCACTACAGCCATCCTCGCCGAGCCAAAAGAAGTGCCGGCCACATCACCAAGAGACTGTCAGAGGATGACAGGGTAGGAACTTCCTGGGAACTCAAATCTTTTCTATTTAATATATTTTTTTATCTTCTTTTTAGCTTCTGTCAGGCTATAGAAAGCTCCTCCGTTCTCCAAAAGGACGTGTTAACATCCAGCGCACACTCTGTGCTGCTGCTTTTTTGTGTTACTTTCAACACATTTTGTGTCAAAGTTACTACGTGTGTGTCACGAATACACAATGAATGCTTTACAAAAGGGGGACTTTTTGAACACAGACTGCGTCGAAAGTGACACAGAACGTTCTGTCCTTAACTGGACATCCAGGTGTGTTAAGAAATGACACGTTATGTGTTGTTTCTTACACATCTATTCTGAGGGTGCTGAAATCCAAACAGCCCAGATCATTCATTAAGAATCGTCCGCTAGATACTGATTTATTAAATATAATTTCATTACATGATTTACTTTATAATATATTATATATTACAAATGTTTTGTACAAAACATTTTCCCCTTTTTCCATTGAGGTGTGCTTCACCCATCAGTAAATAAAAACAGGCGCTCTGTTATTCCTTTCCCTGTTATCAAATAATGGTGAAACCCAGAGGCCAGAGGCCTGCTTCTGATTGGGCAGCCAGGCCTTTGTGATCGGGAGCAGATGAGCAGAAGACTGAATTACGTTCGGAACGACTCGGGGTCCCGCTGGTGTCAACATGCCCCGTCTCCATGGCGCTGGCTCTTAAGCTTTTTAATATCGGGACGCTAATTAGAAATACCTTTTAGTATCAGGACCCAAAATAGTGATACTTTTTAATATCGGGACCCAAATTAGATTGGGAAACGGTAAATGCACTGCATTTATGTAGCACACTTTCCAGTAACAATGACAAAGCGCTTTACAATGAATACCTCTTATTCACCCATTCACACACACACACCCCAACGCTGATCAAGGCAGCCATGCAATGGCACCAGTCAGCTCGTTGGGAGCAATGGGGGGTTAGGTGTCTTGCTCAAGGACACTTCGACACACTCAAAAGACCGGTGATCGAACTGATAACCTTCCAGTTGCCAGACTACCAAATAAGAAAATGAGTACCTTTCAGGGATCCATAAAATACATAAACTAGCCCAGCCTACTGGACTACAGGCTTATTCCGGGACCCACCACATACACTCCTGCGACCCATAGTTTGGGTCCCGACTCATAATTTAAAAAACACCGGTCCACGTCAAGATGTCCCCCACCCGATTCACTCTGTAACAAAACTAGAAGCCTTCCATGGAAAGCCCTGCTCTTCTGTGTTCTCCCACCTCGTGGTATTTTTCTGCAAAGCCAGCCCTCTGACTTGGATTCAATTCAATTCAGTTTTATTTGTATAGCACTTTTTTTGTACAGAGGCACTGTCCCAAAGATTTGCTTTACAGTGAAAACAGAAAGGAAAATTGGGCAAAAAATGAGGTCTGAACCCCCAGAAATGAGTAAGGGAGGAATAAACAAAATCCCCAGTGAATAAAACAGTCAAACAGTGGTGATTTAGGCTTTCCAGGGGTCTTTTTCACAGGGGGGAGAACACAGTGTGTCAGGCAAGAATAGAAGCAGACGCAAGGACTGTGTGAAAATAACACAAGGCAGAGACGTCTGTAAATAAGGAGGACTCACAGGAAGACCAGGCCTGCCTGTTTATAGGAGGCCCCAGCCGGGAGCAGCAGGCTGGAGCAGCCTGCGCTGGCTCCAAATGAAATTATACTGAGGATCAGAGATGCAATATGGCCTCCGGTCTGTCCTGTTAGCACTGCTTTAACAGAGGGAGGCTCATTTCTGCAGAAATGATGCTCTGAACATGCGTAAAGTGCTCATAACACCATCCAGGAAATGTGCGTGGATGTGCAAGATTTTTGTGTGTGTGTGTGTTTGTGCGCAGGTGTGTGTGTGTGTGTGTGTGTGTGTGTGTGTGTGCGTGCGTGTGTCTGTGGGTGTCTGTGTGTGTGCGCGTGTGTGTGTATGTATATGCGTCTGTGTGCACGTCCGTGCATGTACAGTACATGTGTATGGAAACAGGGCAGCACCAGTTTTCAGCACAGTGAACTGAACCCCTCCTCCCTCCCCCCTGTCTGCCCATCAAGGTGTCGTGGGCGGAGCAACAGTACGAGAAGCAGCGTAGGAAGCGTGCACCGTTGCCGGGGGGATGCCAAAACTGCCCCGTGGAAAAGCTCTTCGACGACCCCATGTGGAACCAGCAGTGGTACCTGGTGAGTTCCTCCGTGTGGTACACTGCAGTTACACAGCACACGCACCCAGAGATTCACGTGTTCGTCACTTCCTCTCAGCGATAAGGGACCTTATCAAAATACCAACTGCAGCATTAGTTACTAAGGTTACAACAGCTGTGTGTCTCTCTTTAGAACCCGCACCGCCCCTATTGTCCATCATAAACGAGTGTATTCTTGCACTGTGTGTGTGTGATTTTTCTTCTCATTGATCCCATTGGTTGTGTACTGTTTGCAGACATGTTGTGCACCAGTCGGGGAGTTTGGCAGCGAGGGCTCTGTCCATTTCAGGGCTTCATGCCAGATTCCGCTCTTAATTATTTAATTTGCCCCAATCAGCTGCGTGAATGAGACATCTCTGGCGAATGAGCATGTGAATCACAGAAACGTCGTGCTGTGGTCTAGCCTCAGACAGAGAGAGCATTAGAGGGTACCACTAATTAGCTAACTGAGCCAGGGGTAATTGCTAAAAGCAAATTTCCCTTCCCCCCCCTCCCCCCCCACATGTAATGCTGTGATGCTTGGTGATGATGCCATTTCCCATTCTTTGGGTCAATAAAGTACTACTACCAATACTACTAATGCTAATGCACATCCTGCTACTAATATTATGCTTCTAACACTATTTGGTTGGGGGTAGGATCCTCCCCCTTTACTGCTATTTTGGAATCACAAATCATTCCGGATTCTGTCATCACTACACCACCACCAATCAGACCTGGGTCCAATAACTATTCAAAATGCTTTTTCCCTACAGATGCTAGTAAAATCTGTGCAAGCGATTGATAGTTTTTGTTTCACAGATGTTGTGAACAAAATTCTCGCTCCATACAATCGAATCTTTGACATAACATAACATGCTCTGTGGCAATCTCACAGGCAGTCACAGTTTTCTACAGGAGAGTCAGCACCAATCTCACAGGAAGTAACAGTCTTCTATAGCAGAGTTAGCACGAGTCTCAAGGGAGGTCCTTCCACCGTCCTAGTCATACGGCCTCATCTGATGGCAACTGGTAACTCGTACGCCGCTGCTGGAGACGAGCTAGGGGGCGCTCAGGCAACACTAACCCAACGAGGTCCGGCTGATTTTAGCGCGCTTCGCCCCGGAGGAATGAGTGCAGCCGTATCCCTCCGCCGCGGGAGGTAGTGACCACCGTACCGACCACGTCCTCACAGGAACCCGCCGCGCTCGGTCTGCACACGTCTCGCTGTGACCAAAACAAGGCATTCTGGGAGCTCACTTCCAACGGCAAAGCTGACCGAGGAGCAGAACGGTTCAGCTTGAGGTTTCAGTCAAACGGGAGGGAAAAACTCGGGACCTGATTCGCCGAGAACAGGATTCCGGCACAACAAAAAAAAAAGACGTTACTGCAGAGGTTGCTCTATTAGAAGCTAAATGCAGGTGTTCCGTAACACCAGACAAACAAGAAAACGATGCCATTTATGCCTTCTAGAGTAACCGGAGACGCAGGGGTCTGAGGAGAGCCGGGCTGTGGTTCAGAGGTCTTGTGGGATTCAGGGAAGGAGAATTAGTGGTTTTTGGGTTAAGTCATCCATCTTTGAGGCTTACATCAGCTGCCTGTAGGAACATTAGAAATCCCACACTCTTACAGTAAGTCTGTTCTACTCTATACCCAGATGCAATTACCAGTCCTTGCAAGTAGCGTGAGAGGAATTGCAATGACTTTGAAATGGGGAAAACCATTGCAACTGGAAAAGCCAGTGTAGTTTCCACATATCCTGATTGCTTTGGAGATACATTGTTAGTTGGCTTCTGTTTTTGAATTGGCTGCACCATTTTGCTGTGCAACAGACCTTTATTACTTATTTTTTCTTTTAGCTCATTAGCACAATGAGTGTGAAAACTTTACCGTAACACTTTCTTTTTTGCTTCCCCATTTTTTTTCCTACAATTTGGAATGTCTAATTATAAAAAATAACATAACTGATTTATACAGGTCATTACTGCGACCTCATATTTATCGATTTGGGAGAGCGCAGGCTAGCGTACGCGCTCCTGCTGAGCATGTGATGTCAGCCGTGGCTTCTTGTCACGCTGGTCGGACCCGCGCAGACGCGAGTCGGTTCAGTGGGCGGACTTGCGGGCGCCTGGTGAGGCGCTTTCATCGGGGCTGACCGAAACCCGGCCGGGCGACGCTGGAGCCGAACGTGCGTCATCGCTGGCGTGGTACCTATTGTCACTTCTTTGACACTGTTTGTGACAGAAGGGGGCTGTACAGTTTTTACAGGTGTGTTTATTTCTTTATGAAAAATGCTGACAGTTAGTTGCTGCAAGTGACATTTAATGGGAACAATGGGGCAACTGCCTGTTCGGCTGTAAAGGCACCCGCAAGCCAAAACGCTCTGAGCTAATTCACCCGGGCTTCAGAAAAACGTGTTCAATCCTTTACACGGAAGAAAAAAATTGGCCTCCTGTGATCTGTGAGCTCACTGTGAGATTGAGATAACAGAAGAGGAAGTTTCTTGGTGATCTGTTACGGCCAAGGGTCCAGTTCAGCCAGTCAGGGGTTCCTGTTGTAACTGGACGACTGTTGCAATCAGCTCTGCTGAAAATTCCAGCTTAAACCAGCCTAAACTGGTCAAGATGGTTTAAGCTGCTTTCGGCACTTCTAACTGATTTTTTTTTGCTGGTTGACCAGCTGTTCACCACCTGAACAGGCTATAGTATAGCGAGTCCACCAGTTTGGCCACCAGCTCACTCCACCAGCTTAACCAGCTTTGAGCAGCCACTTCGCTCTTCGCTGGAATTTTCAGCAAGGAGAATATTACAAATATGAAAGAAACCACCAAAGGTGGTTATACCCCGCAAGCAAGCAAGCGCCCATCAGCCCTCTGTCCACCCGCTAGCATTTGGAGAGTCGGCCTGCTAGTGGGAGGACACATTACATTACATCGCATCTACTTAGCAGACACTTTTATCCAAAGTGACGTCCAAGTTTCTTGCGTTATTTTGACCAGTGAACGGCATCGCGGCTGCCTGACTGTCTGCTAGCGGGTGGCTGAAGTGTCAGTGATGGCGGCTGTAATGTTTGGCATTATCTCCAAAAGCACTGCTTAGTTTGCTGGTCAATCAGGGGCCAGATTGAGTCGCCACTTTACTCAGATTGGTCAGCACTGGCACCAGTTGGCATTCAGTAATAAACCTTGGACTGATAGCCCATGCTTTAGCTACGTGACTGCCCCGCAAACCGTTTCCTTGTTTAATATAGTGTTTTCTTAAAGGTGCAGTTCACCCAAAAATGAAATTACGGTATGTTTCCACTTAACCCTGAGAACTCTCTATCCATCCAGATGGGTTTTAGTTTCCGAGATTTGATGAGTTTTCTCGATCTCAACTGCAGCTCACACTGATACAACGGACCTCAACAGACCCATATTTCACCTAGAAAAGAATTCATTTTATCTGGGTGGATTGATAGAACTCTGGGTAAGTGGAAACATACCTTAACATAATTTCATTTTTTGGTGATCCGCCACTTTAATGCTTGCATTATGCAGCGCAACATCCCGTTTCTGTGGTAACTGTAAGCCTGTGCTTTGCTGCTCCTGTACAGATGCTGAATCTTGGCTTTCTGGCCTGATGGCATGGCTCCTACTGTTGAAGAACAGAATGTACCTTATCTGAACCACCAGCCCCCCACTCCCCCCCCCAGCAATTTTGATGTGACTAATGCCAGTTTTCTATGACGAGCGGAAACACCATTGTGACTCAGCCAGTGTCTGCATCAGCTTGAGGCTCCATGATGACTCTGTCCTCGACCTTTCACCTTTTCTCCCTCCATTTCTGTGTTAAAAAAAAAAGACGTGACAAGATGGCCGCAGTCCGTAGGGCGGGCAGCTCTTGAGCCGTGAGCGAGGGGGCGGGGCTCCAGTCCCTCTGCCAGACTATCCTCTCTGTCTGCGACACTCTCTGCTTTCTCTCTGTTTGAATAACGCCAAAAAAAACAATACAAATACAAAAACAGGAGAGCGCCCGGGCTGTCTCGTCCTCTTCCTGCGCGTTGCCGGGCTCGCGGGTGGGTTGCCGCGAGCGCAGGTTTCCCACGCTTTTTTCTCCCGCCCTGGCGCAGCGTGACTACCTCCCGCATCATCGCCAAACCCGCCAGCGCCCAGCCTCTTCAGGCGAGAATGGGCGTGTCGCTCCGGCAACAATCCAGGCAACTCTGAACATGACAGGATGCATGTGACCTTCAGCGAGTGTTAACGTGAGAACTCTGTGAGCGTAGCGTGGTCCACACAAGCCCCTGTTTTCACCCTGTAGTGAGTTGTACTGAATAAAATTCTGCAGCACAGAATTCAAACCGGAAAATATAGTTTTATGCCTATAATAAAAAGAGCATAAACAATGATAAAGACCAGAAAGTGGAATTTAATACGCGCATTGACAGTCTGCTAAAAAAGAAACTGTCTTAAGCTATTTTTTTTTTTTTTTTGCAGTTTGACAGAACAGGTTAATTACCCACAAATACCTAAGGCCCTAGAATACCCCAGGATCAGCAGAGAGAGATCTGAAGAAACGGTTCATTTGAGATGCTAACAGACGCTTATGCTGGGCGAGGTCCTTTGCCGAACTGACACTGAGGGCTGCAGAATGGTGCAGTGTATTCAAGCCCCCTGCCTCAAGAACTGGCCTAACCCCCCCCCCTTTCATCGCCACCACAGCTTCACTGCAACACCCCCCCCCCCTTTACTGCCACTACCCCCCCTTTACCACAACCCCCCGCCCCACCCCCCCCACCTGAGGAGCAGAGAAACAGCACGACAGCAGTGACTCATCCCTAAGCCTGAAGCCACGTTACGGCTGCATGCTCCTCTGCGCAGAGAGTGCAGCCTGAATGCCGTCGGGCTCCGCCCCCCCCCCCCCCCCCCGGCGGTGCAGTGATTCACCCAGGTCCTCGGGTAGAACGATGAGCCTGTCACCTCCCCCCTTTCAACACTACTATTCAATTAAGTGCCATGCTAATTGAGTCATCAGCGCACCCCCCCTCCCCCAGCCACCCCTCGCTGGAGAGGACAGGTTTAAATCGCTCCCTCAGAATAAAGGGCTGGCCCTCATCGCCAAGCAACGGCGGCTTTTCAAGCGCCGCTCCGCCGTCGCCGCGGTTATCGCTCCATTACCGCGCGCGGCCAATAACGGCCGCTCGGCGGCAGCCGGCGGCGAAGCTTTCTGAAACCGCGTCGGCACTGCGGAGGCTTCGGCGGCGGTTGCAGGTTTGACTCTTAGATTGGGGCACTGCCGCCGGCACCGCCCACCAAAGCACTTAGCCTGAATTCCCTTCAGTGCTATACGGTACATACACGCAGCGAGGGTTTCTGTTGGCAAGAGCATCTACTAAATGTAGACATAATTCCAATAAAATGATATTTTTGTTTATTCACACATTGGTCAGCATGTGTATCATGACAGTGAGTACTGTAACACAAAAATAAATTTTATACATGACATTTAGACATAAATATTTAATATATGAGTGTGTTTGGGCACACTCCCAGTTTTTCCCCTAGTCCAGGGGTGGGCAACTCCGGCCCTGGAGGGCTGGTGTGTATGCAGGTTTCTGTTTCCACCAGTTACCCTGGCTAAATGAGCGAACTGGTTGTACACACCAACACTGGTTCGCTGGTTCGATTAGGCCACAGGAAAACATTTCACATAGGGACACAAGAACAGCCTTCGGCTGTCATTCATGCGCTGATCAAGACAAGGCTAAAATATCAGATGGCGTTAAATGTTGGGGGTAGTTACGTGATTAAGGCCAGAAGTTGGCAGGGAAACCAGAAACAGATACGTTGCCCACCTCTGCCCTGGCTCACTCTCCCTTTCTCTTTCTCTTCCTCTTTCCTCCTTCCTCCCATCTTTTTTTCCTCTGGCGGCCGCTTATTCAAGCAAGACACCAGGACGTCCCCGTCCCAGCCCAAACTGGACCTCCACGTCATCCCCGTGTGGAAGAAGGGCATCACGGGGAAGGGCGTGGTCATCACCGTGCTGGACGACGGGCTGGAGTGGAACCACACGGACATCTACCCCAACTACGTACGTAAGAGCGCCCCATCGCGCAGTAATCTACAAGGGGAGGGCGGGGGGTTCCACACGGACAGCGTCTGGCCAAGCGGTGATCCGCCAAGCTACAAGGGGGGTGGGATTTGGGGGTCGGGGCAGAGGGGAACCACACAGACATCTACCCCAACTACGTACGTAAGAGTGCCCCCGCCGCGCAGTAGTTCGTCAAGCCACAAGTGGGAGTGGGGGTGGGGGTGGGATTAGAGGGACATGCCCCATGTCCATATAGCGGGTACAGCCTCTGCCAGAGAAATGACTGGCATTATTCTCCAAACAAACACACAGCAATGCTGGAGATTTGTCCAAATATCATTCACATTTATCAACCGCTTTATTCCCTGGAAGGAAAAAAAATGAACGGAACATTTTCTGAGATTTTGGCGAGCATTGAATGATCATTTGTTAGCAGGGGTTCCGTTTTTCATCTTTTCATATTTTGCAGTACATAAGTAAAGCAGGTGGCAAATTTTAGGCGCCATTAATTCCTTACAAAAGAGCCCCCTGTGTGCGTGTTCTTGTGTCAGTCGGATCGAGCGTGATTTGTACCGTGCGCGAGCTCGTTTGTGCAAAACGAAAAACCTTACCATCTGCGGACAGCGTCACGACGTCGCGGGAGCGTTCTTCTCCTGTTTGATTGCGCGAGGTTGAAAAACCACAGCTGCGATTGCTGGTAAACAGCGCCGGTCGATGTAAACAGAGCCGGGAAAATCAGTCTGGTGTAGCCAGTCAGTCAGTCGCCTGCCAGGCGAGGTGGAAAAGCGAGCGATCGCAATGACGGCTTCGGAAGCTTGTCTTCTGTAATTAAACTGGCTAATTAAAAAGGCTTCAGTCGAGTGAGTCACAGTCGAGCTGAATCCGGTCTCTCTTGCGTACAGTTGCACACAAATGTATTCGCAAGACCATTCCAAATTGAAGCGTGCAGTGTTATTATTATTATTATTATTATTATTATTTTTCATTTTAATCAACATTGCTCGCGTTTCTACATTCTGACTTCATTTCCCTTTTTTATTTCCCATTTGATAAGGCTGATGTAATCTTGCCTCCAATATAGCCATGACAGGAAAACAACACTGATATGCAAGCCTTTTAATCTGGTTGTGTTGGCTTATTTAAGATATTTTTTGTGATAATACTGATTTATTATATTTCCAAACTCATCAAAAATCCAAACAAGCATATTTTATCATCACCTCCCAAATAGGCCAACGTAGAGATGGTATGGAGATGGCTTAAAGTGTTTATGACTTGAGGTGAGTCGTAAGCGTATAGGCTACTTTTAAAGGAGAGTGGCCATGTAAATACATTATACTGATTTGCTGGTAATTATTTTATAATTTTGTTAAATATTTCCATAATACAATGGGAATAAGGACAATAACTTCCTCTGCTCTGTTTGTGTTTCCTTGTTTATCTGGTTCTGTTTATATTTAATTTTTAGTCTATATTTTTATGGAAATATTCTGCATATCAATATGTCATATGTTTTTAGTAAAAATTTAGGAAGTATCTACAAATGTCATTTCCACCAATCGACAGTATTTATCTCATAGGATGGTATGGATACTGCATGGGATTGAACGCTCCGACTAAAAGCTTTTGACTATGAACTCGCATACGGAAGCGGTCCCTTTTATTCCGAAATTAAATGTTTGTGTGAGCTATGGATGCAGCGGGGAGTCAGGTATACAGAACGAAAACCAAGCCGCAAAAGCGGTGATGTGAAATTCCTGCTCCCCATATATAGAACGAGGCTTAGCAAACGCGTGGCATTTCACACAGGCTCGAGCGCCGACATCCAGGGAGCAGAGCTCCGTGCGCGTCTGCCGTCGCCAAGACGAGCAGCTTTCAGTGGAAAATCAAACCGGCTGACGAAGGTAGATTCCATTATCTTGCCTGGCTGGAGACATTAGCGGCGTTTCGAGGCGCGGTGAGCGTAATTGCCGGCAATCGTGTTTGCGACAGGAATACGCTCGGGAGAGCCAGAGGGACTCAACCTCGCCGCGTGACTGCTGGAGGGCGGGGGTGACGTCATCCTCCCCTTATTCATTTTATGACCCAAACACCATCTCCAGAAATTGTATTGCCTTGGATCACATTGAGTCACGCTATAGCTAATTTTTACAATGCTAGGTTTTATAACATATTTATTCCTCTATTCTTTCCATCTCTCTCTCTCTCTCTCTCTCTCTCTCCCTCCCTCTCTCCCTCCACTCATTTTAGCTCAAATTAATGTTTCCGCTGGGCTACCTTTGTCACTGGTCCATAAACCAGCTGTTTACAACAGAAAAGACACTCAGTTAAGTCATTGTATATTATTTGCCCTTGTTTAGGATCCGGCAGCAAGTTATGACTTCAACGACAACGACCCTGATCCGTTTCCCAGATACGACTCGACCAATGAGAACAAGTGAGTCACATTTCTCAAAATCCAGTCCTGGAGGGGCGACAGCGCCTATATCTGCTGGTTTTCTGCTGTGATTCGAGCCTTCTCGCTGTGAGGCGACAGTGCTACCCACTGCACCACCGTGCCATCCTCGTGTCCATATCAGGGATACTCATTGGCCAATACCCACAAGGCATCCATTTATACAGCTGGATATATACTGAAGCAATGCAGGTTAAGTACCTTGCCCACTAGGACACTGCCGTTGTACCCTTGAGCAAGGTACCTAATCTGCATTGCTTCAGTATATATCCAATACTACTAGCCTCCAGGGCCAGATTTCAGTATCCCTGGACTGTATAATCTGTGTAAAGAGCCTACTGCCCCCCCCCCACAGTTTCCCTCATTTCACTGTACTGCATGAATGGGCCTTTAATGAAAGATTACTTGACATGGAAAATGAACTTCAGCCTTCTTCGTTACCCTGTGCGCAAAGATGGGCTCTGCCTCACGCAGAGAGGGAACAACACTGAAAACACTGCTAATTTAAGAAACAGCGCGACGGTATGAGGCTTTTGTCGCCCTCCCGTCATTTATCGTCCCAAACTGGAACGCTTAAGGATGGTAATTACCACTGAGCCCGGCGGAGGAGAGCGGATTTAGAATTGAGCCGACGAGTGATTTCGTGTCTCCATTAAAAAATGTTATGCAACTATCCGAACACAGAAACACAGAAAGTTTCACAGTATCTGAAACCAAGATAAAGATGCAGATCATACTCACTGATGACTCAAACTCGTGGGCTGGGACTTGGAGACAAGCACAACGCAGTTATTTCTGTTTATCAAACAATATGGAAAACGCTCCATTCTACATTCCCCTCAGTGATTCTGTCCATTTGGTATCCACCATCAACGTAATTCTCACTGAGTTCAAACTGCCTTTTGCAATTGTTTATAATGTTATTTGTACAGAATTTGGTTTTCATCACACCTGGACAGTGTAAGTAAAAATCTGGAGAAAAAAAACCCAAAATAAAACCCTAATTGAATAAATGTAAGAACTCCAGCCATGGTTGTGTGGGTGTGGTCATCATGCTCAACACCGCCCGATGTGCAGCGCCTTCTCTCAGCTTTCAGTTTGAAATGTTTTCTGCACACGCAGATATTAAAATATAATGCTTCCTTTGCCCTGAGCTCATTTTCTGCCTATTCAGTATATGGTTAATTTTTTTAAAGCATTGTGTGTTTTTATTTTCTTTTAAATTCAGTTTTTTTAAGCCATGGTAACCATGGCTGGGGATTGTATAATAGACGAATGGGGCTTCTACAGGAGTGCTTATCCTAGTTATTTATTTATTTTTTTATTTATTTATTTATTTTTGCACAGAGACCACAGAGACTTATTCTGATAAATAACTGAAAAAAGCTGGGGTGGGTGTGTAGTATAGGCGGCTGTAGGATGTTGGTGGCCCTAAAGAAGAATGAACTGTGGGAACTGATTGTGCCGGGCGGGGTTGTTGGTGGAAGAACAAAATGAGTTCTGCAAACTTCAAATGTGTTTCAATAAAATATTTAAAAAACATTTAAGGCCTGAATTGTGTGGCCTGTGGATATTTGTGGCCTTAAATGATAGCAGGGAGTGTTTATGCCGGCAGTCGGCCCGGTAGGGAACTGCGATTGTTATTCTGTGGGTTGCAGGTTCACCTCCCAAGTGGGGCATAGCCTTTACAGCCCCAAGTCTTGAGCAAGGCACTTAAAGCTGAATTGCTTCCATTTTTATCTGTGTGTACAAATGGAGGCTGTCTTTGTCGCTCTAAATAAGAGATTCTGCGACATGCCTAAAAATATAAAGAAAACAGGTGAACCGTATTTATTCATAATTGTTATTTTCGGTGAAAATGTTTGATTGAAAAGTAAAAGGTGTCTCTGTGGTGAATTGACTGGTGATGGCATCAATACCGTTTAATGCCACATCTCTCTCCTGTTATCGCTGACAATGGGTGCAACTTACTCATGTTTCTCCGCTTTAATTGACGAGACACCTGAGAACAGAGCAGAACGTGTCGTAGCACACACACACACACACCACAGACGCACGCATACACACACACACACACACGCACACACACACAGTGCACACACACATACACACACAGTTCACACACCCACCAACAGCCCTGCCAGAAACACTCTTTTGTTCAGGCGTTATATCTCGAGTGCTCGTGTCTCCACTTGTGTGATTCCGACTGCCAAATAGACCTTTCACACATCCAGCAGAATGGAAATAAACAGGCAGAGAGAGAGAGTGGTAATTTACGGTCATGGTGGCTCACAGAACAGCTTCAGAACTGCGTCAAATCATTATCTGAAATACTTTAACCCTTCAAACGCCAGCAATAGCTCTGCAAACAACTGCCAATTTTGAAGAAGACATTTGTTTTTACCTATATTTAGAATCACATTGTGATTTCAAGTGTCGTTGAAAATGTGCAGGATCTGCAGTTGTGTCTCACAGTTTGCCAGCACTGGTCTGACCCAGGTCTGAAAAGACTTGTGATCCATTTTCACAACTCTATGAACTGCAATTATGGACATTATTGAGCACAGGAATCTACCTGATAACTGATTAATTTCAATTGTGTTTTCTCTGAATAAAATATGAAAGCTCCCATTATGTCAAGCCAAAAACAAGAAAAAAACAAAAAAAAAAACAAAACCAAATCGAAATTTAAGTTAAAAAAAAGAAAAGAAAAAGAAAGCGTGACTCATGACTGCAGTGAAGCTGTGGGCTCTGTGTCGCTCCTCAAGTGCTTTTGTTTAATAATGAGCCGAGCCTTTCACCAGGCCACGGACACCTGCTGTGTCCCAGTAGAGTACCGCCCGAAACACACCCACACCGCTAGCGGCTTCGCCCTCCGCCATCTGAGCTTCACGCTGCCCTGCTCTGAGTCAGGCTTCGAGGAAAAGCTGTTTTTGCTGTTTTTGAGTTTTTTTTCCATACACATTGGATAGGTGCTGTCGATAGATAGATTGATAGTTTTTCCCATCCACATTGGATAGGTACTGTAGATACATAGATAGATAGACGAACAGATAAATAGATAGATCGATAGACGGATGATGGATAGATGGGTAGATGGATGGATAGATAGATAGATAGATAGATAGACAAAGTCTTTCCCATACACATTGGATAGGCACTGTAGATAGATGGATAGATAGACAGACAGATAGATAGATAGATTGATAGGCAAATGATGGATAGATGGGTAGATGGATGGATAGATAGATAGACAGATAGATAGATCAATAGACGGATGATGGATAGATGGGTAGATGGATGGATAGATAGATAGACAGATAGATAGATCAATAGACGGATGATGGATAGATGGGTAGATGGATGGATAGATAGATAGATAGATAGATAGGCGAATGATGGGTAGATGGGTAGATGGATGGATAGATAGACAGATGGATAGATAGATAGATCGATAGACGGATGATGGATAGATGGGTAGATGGATGGATGGATAGATAGGTGGATTTTAGTTTTGTTTGTGCTGCTACCCTACTGTGTTTACTGCTCGATTCTCGTTATCAGCATTCAGACATTAAGCGATCATTCCGCTCAAGGCTTGCCGCTCAGACGTTTCCTTTTTTTCTGCTCGTGCGTTTTACGTTTTTCACTCCCATTTTTTTTTTGTCTTGTTTTGTTTGTTTTTCCCATTCAGGCACGGGACCAGATGTGCTGGGGAAATCGCCATGCAGGCCGACAACAACAAGTGTGGCGTGGGAGTGGCTTACAACTCCAAGGTTGGAGGTAAGAGCTTGTTAAAAAAAAAAAAAAAAGATTTATTTACACCCAGCCTACACGTGCTAGCTTTGGGTCATCCACTGCTGTTTCACTGCCCAGTTTCTGGGGTGAGGTAAAACATAACTGAGCCATTTTAACATTTACATTGTTGAGGAACCTAAGAAAGAGCTTTGGACTAATTAATGCTAAAAATATGAAGGAAATGGACATCCTTATTAAAAGCAAATAAATAATCTCCGAACTGGAATGATCATTTTAAGAGGATAAATAACTCTTTGTGGACTTCCAAGTGCTGCCGGCATTAGATGGAATATACAGACTTATTAACAAAATGCTTTTTTGAGGGGCTGTTTTTTTTTCTGGTGGATTTGGGTCATGGCAGCAGAAGCCTGGCTGAGATTTCAGAATGAATAAATATAAATAAATTAGGGATTAAGACTGAAAGGTACAGAGCAGATTAGAGCAGATGCTGTGGCATCCAGAAGCCCACAGCCCTGTCACATGACCCCTGTCACACTGCTGAATATGGAGATACAGGTTCCTGGGTGTGGCGGGCATGGAGAGAAGGAGGAAGGGGTCTGGTAGAAAAGGAGGAGGGAACAGCAAGGGTGGGGGGGGGGGGGGGCTTAGTACAAACTCAATCTGATCACAATCATGAAATTCACAATCACGCTAAATAAAAGCAGTTTATGGAAATATCACTGAACTCATGCTCTCAGATATCACTGCATCACACTAGCGTATGGACCATCAGCATAACTGACATGACGACAGATTGTGTAGTCAATGTATGCCGTATGCGGATAGTATATTGGTCAGAGAGGGAAGCACTGAAAAAAATGTCCCCAAGCAAGTTAATGCATATTTGAATATTATTGGCCACATGTCCACATTTGTCCGCATTTGGGTCACGTCCCCAGGGTTTAGCGATCAGCTCAGTTCCACGCCCATCGGACTGTCTGCTGAACTGCCTGTGCAGAAAGCCAGCCAGGCGGGCTGTCTGGTTTGCCTGCCTACCTGATTTGCACACACCCCTGCCCAACACCACCCCACTTAATGAAATTACAGCAAAGGGCTGCGTCCGTGTCCTGGTATGTCTGAGCATAAGAGGATCGGGCTGAATATTGGGCCCTCTCAGGACATATTGGTCCTCAGGTAGATCATATAAATATCTTTGTGAATCAGAGAAGGGTTTTTTTTAAAAAACCTGTGCATTACTCTCCTCTCTCATGCTGTTGTCTGATTTCTCCTCCACTTGTAATATTTTCCATACGCTTCTGCTCAGTCACTTCTAATGGATCTGATGGGCCTTTACATTACATTACATTGCAGGCATTTAGCAGGCACTTTTATCCAGAGTGAATTGCACAGCTTTTACATAGCACTTACATTGCATCCATTTATATGGCTGTATACTGTATATACTGAAGCAATGCAGGTTAAGTACCTTGCTCAAGGGTACAAGGACAGTGGCCTGGGAATCGAACCTGTGACCTTTAGGTTACAAGACCAGTTCCTTACCCGTTATACTCCACTGTTGCCCACTGCTTACTGTGAAGTATATGCATAATAAGATCAGTAATTGGTGGGCAGTGTCCGAGCCCAGTGCTAACATATGCTAACTGATGGAAGCACATATGTTCTGCTGTTGCCAAACCTGGCTGTCGTGGAACAGGCTGATGGAAGTCCACCTGGAACCAGTGGATTTGGGTGGCATAGTGGTTGGGGCTTGTAACTCAAAAATTTTGGGTTCGAAGAAACAATGATGGCAGCCATTGTGCCTCTGAGCAAGGCACTCTAACGGAATTGCTTAATTAAAAATATCCGGCTGTATAAATGGATTGTATCGTATGTAAAAATAAAAAAGCAATCTGTGTCAGTCACTCTGGATAAGAGCACCTGCGACATGCTAAAATGTAATGTTGTTTCGGCTCTGGTGCTATGGAGAGTATGGAGGGTGCTTGTGTCAGGTGCTTGTTTCAGTTCAACTTCATTTCAATTCATAAATATAACTGAAATTCCAGTTCATAAATTTGAAAAGCCCTAACAGTGGGGGCAGCAACAGGGAATTGGCCTAATAACTTAAGGGTTGCAGGTTCAATTCTAAGGTAGGACACTTCTGTTGTACCCTTGAGCAAGGTACTTAACCTGAATTGCTTCAGTAAAATATCCAGCCATATAAATGGATTCTGTGTAAAAATGCTAACGGTGTATATGTCACGCTGGATAAGAGCGTCTGCTAAATGCCTGAAATGTGATTAACTTTTACAGGCGCTTTTCAATACTTGAACTAAATTAATTTCATTTCATGAATAGGCTGAACTGAAATGGAATTCCCCCCCCACTCCCCCCCGTTTCTGGCTAGTGTAAGAGTGCGGGTTTCGGGTGCGATGAGCCCTGTTGTTGAACCCTTCTGTTCTCAGAACCTGGCCCGAGCCTTTTCCACCTGTCGTTGAGCCCTTTTCTGTTCGCCTCCGACCCCGCCCCCCCGCTCAGGTATCCGGATGCTGGATGGGATCGTGACGGACGCCATCGAGGCGAGCTCCATCGGCTTCAGCCCCGACCACGTGGACATCTACAGCGCCAGCTGGGGCCCCAACGACGACGGCAAGACGGTGGAGGGGCCCGGCCGGCTGGCCCAGAAGGCCTTCGAGTACGGCATCCAGAAGGTGAGGACCGGCGTCGTACCTGGCCACTTCTACGCCTGTTCTGGTCCATTTGGGAAATTAACTGAACTCGTTAGCTGGGATTTTCCCATTTCCGTTACTTTTCCAGCTCACAAGTTGCTGTTTTTTTGTGGTTACTTTCCTGAATTGGCTGGATGGGTTTTGGAGTTCAAAGGACGGGAGTGAGTGAGCTAGTTAACATCTGCTACAGGAAGTGATGTCACCCACTTGGAACTCCATTAAATGCCCTGTAAAAAATTTAAAGGTGTCTGTACTTAAAATATTAAGTAACCTGGCTGCCTGAAAATCTTGAATTAGGCGAACAATAAATCTTCAGTTCTTCATACTTCTTATGCATGAACTGTAAGAAGAAGTGTGAAGAACTGAAGATCCGTCCTCACAAAGATTCAGCACATTTAAAACAACTTTCAGTTGGGTACCATCTTACAGTCAGACTCAAGCATGTTGAAATCGAATGTCTCTCCCCCTTAGGACCCTAAATCACCGTCTGATGAAATTATCCTCACCTCTTTGTGCTTATTACACATCAGCTACCATTTAAGATTTTTAAAGCATGGGGCTGGTGCAAGTTTCACATCTTTACACAACTCTAATTTGAAGCCATTGGTACCATTGAAAACACCTGAAAACCCATTTAAAATGGATGGAAAACAAGGTAAATATCATGAATACTATATTTAAATGCAAAATAATATGTATGAGGTCATTTAAAAAAGAAAAATGTTCTCCCTAAGAAAAACATTCATGTATTAGACATTTTGTATGGCCATGGGTACAGATGCTAGTAGACATTTTTTTTGCTTCATTCAAAATCAATAAAACTCATGTCCCAACCTTTCTTCAAGCTGCTGAACACAACAGTAAAATTGCCTCAACCCTCAGACTTATCGTTTTCCTAACCCTAACCCTAGCTGAATCCAAATTTGAGCGCTAAACTCTAATTTGAAGCCATTGGTACCATTGAAAACACCTGAAAACCCATTTAAAATGGATGGAAAACAAAGTATATATCATGAATACTATAATTTAAATGCAAAATAATATGTATGAGGTCATTTAAAAAAGAAAAATATTCTCCCTAAGAAAAATATGCATGTATTAGATATTTTGTATGGTCATGGGTACACATGCTACTAGACAATTTTTTTGATTCATTCAAAATCAATAACAAACTCATGTCCCAACCTTTCTTCAAGCTGCTGAACACAACCATACACTTGCCTCAACCCTCAGACTTACCGTTTACCTAACCCTAACCCTACCTGAATCCTAATTTGAGCACTAAAGTCTAATTTGAAGCCATTGGTACCATTGAAAACACCTGAAAACCCATTTAAAATGGATGGAAAACAAGGTAAATATCATGAATACTATAATTTAAATGCAAATTCATGTATATGAGGTCATTTAAAAGACAAAAATGTTCTCCCTAAGAAAAACAAGCATGTATTAGACATTTTGTATGGTCATGGGTACACATGCTGCTAGACATTTTATTTGCTTCATTCAAAATCATTAAAACTCATGTCCCAACCTGTCTTCAAGCTGCTGAACACAACCGTGAACTTGCCTCAACCCTCAGACTTACCGTTTTCCTAACCCTAACCCTAGCTGAACCCTAATTTGAGCCCTTAACTCTAATTTGAAGCCATTGGTACCATTGAAAACACCTGAAAACCCATTTAAAATGGATGGAAAACAAGGTAAATATCATGAATACTATAATTTAAATGCAAAATCATATGTGAGGTCATTTAAAAAAGAAAAATGTTCTCCCTAAGAAAAACATGCATGTATTAGACATTTTGTATGGTCATGGGTACACATGCTACTAGACATTTTTTTCTTCATTCAAAATCATAAAACTCATGTCCCAACCTTCTTCAAGCTGCTGAACACAACCGTAAACTTGCCTCAACCCTCAGACTTACGTTTTCCTAACCCTAACCTAGCTGAACCCTAATTTGAGCCCTAAACTCTAATTTGAAGCCATTGGTACCATTGAAAACACCTGAAAACCCATTTAAAATGGATGGAAAACAAGGTAAATATCATGAATAATATAATTTAAATGCAAAATATATGTATGAGGTCATTTAAAAAGACAAAATGTTCTCCCTAAGAAAAACATGCATGTATTAGACATTTTGTATGGTCATGGGTACACATGCTACTAGACATTTTTTGCTTCATTCAAATCAATAAAACTCATGTCCCAACCTTTCTTCAAGCTGCTGAACACAACCGTAACTTGCCTCAACCCTCAGACTTACCGTTTTCCTAACCCTAACCCTAGCTGAACCCTAATTTGAGCCCTAAACTCTAATTTGAAGCCATTGGTACCATTGAAAACACCTGAAAACCCATTTAAAATGGATGGAAAACAAGGTAAATATCATGAATACTATATTTAAATGCAAAATAATAGTATGAGGTCATTTAAAAAAGAAAATGTTCTCCCTAAGAAAAACATGCATGTATTAGACATTTTGTATGGCCATGGGTACAATGCTAGCTAGACATTTTTTTGCTTCATTCAAAATCATTAAAACTCATGTCCCAACCTTCTTCAAGCTGCTGAACACAACCGTGAAACTTGCCTCAACCGTCAGACTTACCGTTTTCCTAACCCTAACCTAGCTGAACCCTAATTTGAGCCCTAAACTCTAATTTGAAGCCATTGGTACCATTGAAAACACCTGAAAACCCATTTAAAATGGATGGAAAACAAGGTAAATATCATGAATACTATAATTTAAATGCAAATCATATATATGAGGTCATTTAAAAAAGAAAAATGTTCTCCCTAAGAAAAACATTCATGTATTAGACATTTTGTATGGCCATGGGTACAGATGCTAGTAGACATTTTTTTTGCTTCATTCAAAATCATTAAAACTCATGTCCCAACCTTTCTTCAAGCTGCTGAACACAACCGTGAACTTGCCTCAACCCTCAGACTTACCGTTTTCCTAACCCTAACCCTAGCTGAACCCTAATTTGAGCCCTTAACTCTAATTTGAAGCCATTGGTACCATTGAAAACACCTGAAAACCCATTTAAAATGGATGGAAAACAAGGTAAATATCATGAATACTATATTTAAATGCAAAATAATATGTATGAGGTCATTTAAAAAAGAAAAATGTTCTCCCTAAGAAAAACATTCATGTATTAGACATTTTGTATGGCCATGGGTACAGATGCTAGTAGACATTTTTTTTGCTTCATTCAAAATCATTAAAACTCATGTCCCAACCTTTCTTCAAGCTGCTGAACACAACCGTGAACTTGCCTCAACCCTCAGACTTACCGTTTTCCTAACCCTAACCCTAGCTGAACCCTAATTTGAGCCCTTAACTCTAATTTGAAGCCATTGGTAACATTGAAAACACCTGAAAACCCATTTAAAATGGATGGAAAACAAGGTAAATATCATGAATACTACAATTTAAATGCAAAATCATATGTATGAGGTCATTTAAAAAAGAAAAATGTTCTCCCTAAGAAAAACATGCATGTATTAGACATTTTGTATGGCCATGGGTACAAATGCTAGTAGACATTTTTTTTGCTTCATTCAAAATCAATAAAACTCATGTCCCAACCTTTCTTCAAGCTGCTGAACACAACAGTAAAATTGCCTCAACCCTCAGACTTATCGTTTTCCTAACCCTAACCCTAGCTGAATCCAAATTTGAGCGCTAAACTCTAATTTGAAGCCATTGGTACCATTGAAAACACCTGAAAACCCATTTAAAATGGATGGAAAATAAGGTAAATATCATGAATAATATAATTTAAATGCAAAATAATATGTATGAGGTCATTTAAAAAACAAAAGTGTTCTCCCTAAGAAAAACATGCATGTATTAGACTTTTGTATGGCCATGTGTACAAATGCTAGTAGACATTTTTTTTGCTTCATTCAAAATCAATAAAACTCATGTCCCAACCTTTCTTCAAGCTGCTGAACACAACCGTGAACTTGCCTCAACCGTCAGACTTACCGTTTTTCTAACCCTAAGCCTAGCTGAATCCAAATTTGAGCGCTAAACTCTAATTTGAAGCCATTGGTACCATTGAAAACACCTGAAAACCCATTTAAAATGGATGGAAAATAAGGTAAATATCATGAATACTATAATTTAAATGCAAAATAATATGTATGAGGTCATTTAAAAAAGAAAAACGTTCTCCCTAAGAAAAACAAGCATGTATTAGACATTTTGTATGGTCATGGGTACACATGATACTAGACAATTTGTTTGGTTTATTCAAAATCAATAACAAACTCATTTCCCAACCTTTCTTTAAAGCATGGGGCTGGTGCAAGTTTCACATCTTTACACACCCTCAGAAATAAAGGTACAGTGGAGGTACATTTTTGTTTTTTAAGGAATACATTTCCCAAATGTACCCTGAAAGGCACATACTGTTCTTTCGTACTGATAAGCACCTTTTACTGGCAAACAAGGTACAAATGAATTATTAAACCCATGGCTAGTGGTACAGTTTTATGTACCTATTGGGTACCACCCCAATAGCAAGCATTGTTTTTAGGCACTTTTTTGGCACATTTTTTTTTCTGAGAGTACAAGTGCATGATGGGAAAATGTCTTCTCTGTCACCAGGGGCGGGGCGGAAAGGGTTCGATTTTTGTCTGGGCCTCCGGGAACGGGGGCAGGCAGGGGGACAACTGCGACTGCGACGGCTACACGGACAGCATCTACACCATCTCCATCAGCAGCGCCTCGCAGCAGGGCGTGTCCCCCTGGTACGCCGAGAAGTGCTCCTCCACCCTGGCCACCGCCTACAGCAGCGGCGACTACACCGACCAGAGAATCGTGAGCCTCTTCTCTACTGCCCTCGCCTGTTAATTTCAGCGTCCTCTCATTGTAATCTCACTGGTATCTCATTGTGACCTCACTGGGATCTCACAGTCCTCTCATTGTGACCTCACTGGGATCTCACGGTCCTCTCATTGTGACCTCACTGGGATCTCACACTGTCCAGGCCAGTCCTCATTGTGACCTCACTGGATCCTCACGTCTCTATTGTGACCTATGTCCTTTCATTGTGACCTCACTGGATCCACGTCTCATTGTCTCCTGATTCAGGTTCTCATTGTGAGCTCTGTCTCTGCATCTCAGACCTCACTGTCTCCGATTGTCTCTGTTATTCTGTCACCCTCACTCTGTTTCTGCCTTTATCAGAGTTTCTTTACTCTCTCTCATTTCTTTCTTTTCACCTCTTTGCTTTAGGAAGTATTTTACTTCTCTGTTAATTTAAGTCCTTTCATTAGTCTTTTATCCACTACTTTCATTCTGCGTCTTCCTTCTTCTCCGTCATCCCTTTTTCATGTGAGCTGTTGTGTTTTTTCTGCAGACCAGCGCAGACCTGCACAATGAATGCACAGAGACGCACACAGGAACGTCCGCCTCCGCCCCACTGGCTGCTGGGATATTCGCCCTGGCTCTGGAGCAAAAGTACGGAGGCACTTTTTTAAAATTGCCAAATGCAGGGTTTATCTACGGGCCTGCAGATGTGTCCACACATGATCTGTGGGCAGTTAGGACAGATATCAGAGCGGCCTTGTGATGTCGGTGTTTACCTCGTCCCAGTTTTGTGCAGAGATAGAGAATCCAGGTTCAGAAAGCTTTGTTCCAGTCCTGGATTTGCTAATTAGCGCAACAATTCTTCAGCCAGGAGGTAGATTAGCAAAATCAGCTGGCTGGAGTTCATGGGTGGAAGAAACACATGACAGGACTCTTTCTTTCTGTTCATGACACCTCTGGTTTTCTCATTTTTGACTCTGACGTGGGCTCTCCTCACAGTCCTGATCTGACCTGGAGGGACCTGCAGCACCTGGTGGTTTGGACCTCGGAGTTCGACCCACTGGCCAACAACCCCGGGTGGAAGAAGAACGGAGCCGGACTCATGGTGAACAGCCGATTCGGGTTCGGCCTCCTGAACGCCAAGGCCCTGGTGGACCTGGCCGACCCCAAGGTGTGGAAGCACGTGCCCGAGAAGAAGCAGTGCATCGTGAAGGACGAGACCTTCGAACCCAGGTAAAGGGGGCCGGGGCACTTCAGTTCAGTTCAGTTCTGTTCAGTTCAAGAGAAATCCACATCAGCATATACTCGACATCATACAGATAATAGGCATTTGTATCTATGTTCCAAGTGGTGTTTTATATTTTATATTAAATTACAATTCATATCTAAACACTCTAGTAATACTCTAGTAATAAAAAATAATATTAATGTAAGCATGTATTTTTTGTTTAACTGACTCAGTGTAAGAGGCAGAATTTGTGTCATTTTGAAACCATGTAAAGTAGAGCCATTCAGCATATTCAGCCATTACCACAATGAGCTGACCTGCCCTCTGGGTCAGCTTATCCCTCTGTAATCCAGAGAGTTTCATATTTTTTTTATCTGTTACTGAAATCCCCTCTTTCTAAGCCTGTGTGGAAAGAGAAAATCTGTTCATTCATATCCCGGCAGAGGGGAGGATTACCCCTGAATTGGAAAAAAGAAAAAAACATCAGGGCCGATCGTAATCTCGTTTGTTTTTTTTGTTTTTTTTTTGCTTCTCTTCCTCTTTCAGGGTTTTAAAAGCGGCAGGCGAGATCACCATAGAGATCCCCACCAAAGCCTGTTCCGGACAGGACAACGCTATCAAGTCCCTGGAGCACGTGCAGATGGAGGCCAGCATCGATTACACGCGCCGGGGGGACCTCCACATCACACTCACCTCCCCCTCAGGTGCGACGCTGATCAGGGTCCCACCAGGAAACAAAGCACGGTGAAACAAGTGTTCCTAGTGCAGAGAAAAGGGCCTGTAACCCATAAAGTGCCCACAGGGGCAGCTGGGAGGGTCTTCCTGTTACGGCACTTCCTGTTAAATGAACAACACTCGTACATCATTGCATTACGTTACATTACATTTTATTTGGCAGATGCTTTTATCCAAAGTGACGTAAAATAAGTGCATACTGAATGTCGTTGCAACAAATACAAAACACAGGTCAGATAATAAGCACAATCAACAGACAGACACCATAAATATATTAGATTCAGAGACAAAAATCGAGCAGAGTGTAATCATCACATGAAAAAAGAGGTATCACATGGGGTAATTAAAACTGCTAAATTAAAACCTTAATAAAAATCATCAGAATAGAACTTTAGGCATTTTCAAGTCATGATTTGGAATTTCAGTTTGTTTCCTGATCTGAATAAGAATGTACCCTCATGACTGGGCATTGTCAGTAGTAGTGGTCGTTACGGTAACGAGTCAGGACGCCGAGCAGTGACGGGGGTGGGGTGTGTCTCCACTAAATCTTTCAGGCACCAGCACCGTCCTGTTGGCTGAGAGGGAGAGGGACACCTCCTCCAACGGATTTAAGAACTGGGACTTCATGTCGGTGCACTCATGGGGGGAAGACCCTGCCGGGACCTGGACCCTAAAAATCACCGATGTGGTGAGTTACCCCTCCCCTCCCCGCTCCCCGCCCCCCTTACATCATAGGCATGGATAGAAGGGAATGCTCACATTGTCCTTATATAGTCCTTTTAGTGTATGTTTCTGCATAGCAGAATACATGGTTCTTGAGATTAAGACCAGAGACTCACCCCTTTTTTGACTTCTGGAAGTGTAGATGTCACAGAAGTGTGTTATCTAAATAGCCAGTGGCTGCATATTGGCTGATTCTAGGTTATAATTCTCTGAGGCTGGTCCTAAATATGAGTAGCCTATCCCATTGTTCATTTGAGTCACATGGAATGGAGGAAGGTCGAGTTTAATTAATCGTTTCCTGGCCACGACACACTCTGCACTCCTCCACGGTCTGTCAGCCCTATAAAAACAGGCGATTTAGTTAATGGGCCAATAATGTGGGCTTAAATCACCTCACAGTTTCATGTAAGAGGATCGGGCAAAACGTGGAATGTTCTAGAACATACCGCCCCATCACCCCATCGATGGATAAACATCGTTCTCTTGCTGGGATTTTTTGTAATAAAAATAAAAAAAAGATTTAAAGCCAGTTATAAGCACACTGTCTATTTGTTTGTGATCACTGAAATGGTGTCCCATCAGATGGGAGCGTGTTAGTAGATGCAGTTATAAGCCCTTTCCATGGACCGTTTCCAGTTTGGAAGGCGCACAAGCTGGGGTTTGGGGTTCCCGCTGTGTGTGTGTGTGTGTGTGTGTGTGTGTGTGTGCGCGTGCGTGTGTGTGTGCGTGTGTGTATGTGTGTGTTTGTGTGCGTGTGTGTATGTGTGTATGTGTGTGTTTGTGTGTGTGCGTGTGTGCGTGTATGTGTGTGTTTGTGTGCGTGTGTGTGTGCGTGTGTGCGCTTGCGTGTGTGTGCGTGTGTGTATGTGTGTGTTTGTGTGCGTGTGTGTGTGCGTGTGTGTTTTTCAAAGCAGACGCATCGTTAGACAAAGCTGTCATCCTCTGCCCCGCTCCGTGCCAAAACGGCCATTTGCAGTACTGACGGGCGGGCAGAGTGCCTCCACGCGATTAGCGGATGTCTGATGAAGCTATCGGGAAAAGCGTCGCGCAGTTAATGGGCTCGGCTTGTCCTGCAGCGAGCGCAGATCAAACACGGGGTGATTTTACGGGCTCCCACACGCGGGCTCCCTCAGACTGCTGTGTGGGGTGAGAGCCACTTTAAAACACGCGGTCTTCCTCAGGCTGCTGTGTGGGGTGAGAGCCACTTTAAAATTTCCATTTCTAATGTAAATACGAAGCCGCACATATGTTAGTGAAATTTCCTCCATTATGAAAGACAAAATATCCGAATAACAGGAAGAGCCTAGTTTTATTTTTTTTTGAATAAGTGGTCACTGTTGAAAGTGGTTTGGTTTGTGGGATTTAGAAGCGCATGTCTAATAAGCTTATTTCTCTCACATACAGAACGTCCAGTTCAGTGAGATGTGTTTATGTATTCTGACCTGTGCGTGATGCCTACTCTCTCCTCCTCTCACACTCTCATCTATACTTTCTTCTTTCCTTTACTCTCTCCCTCCCTCTCTCCCTTTCCTGCTCTTCCCCCTCTCCCTGTATCACTCTCTCTCCCTGTCCCTCTCCTGCTTTCCCCCTCTCTTTTCTCTCTCTCTCATTCTTTCTTTCTGTTTCCCTCTCCTGCTCTCTTCCCCCTGTCTCTCTTCCCATCTCTCCCCCCTCTATCTGTCTCTCTCCCCACTCTCTCACTCTGTCTCTCTTCCTGTCTATCTCCTGCTTTCCCCCTCTCTTCTCTCTCTCGATCCCCCCGCCCCCCCAGTCGGGGCGGATGGAGAACGAGGGGCAGATTGTCAGCTGGAAGTTGATCCTGCACGGGACGTCCGAGCGCCCGGTGCACATGAAGTCGGGGCGGGTCTACGTCCCCTACAACGCCGTCCAGAACGACCGCAGGGGCGTGGAGAAAATGGAGGTAAGGCAGCCCACCAGCGGGACCCAATGCTCAGTCCCAGAATTAAAGAAAGTGTCACAACTCATTACATTTAAAAGGCACACAAAATGTGTGTTGTTACAACTCTATGTACTGTGTAATTATGCACAGTGTCATGGAATTAGTTCTGTGATATATACAAAATTAGCTTGCTGTATATGATATTTTATATATTATATTGTGGGTGTGTGTGTGTGTGGGGGGGGGGGGTTATGTGATGCCTGTTAAATTCTGACATGCTCTGAATTCGTAGTACAGTAATAGAACACTTCCTATAAAAGCCGACATTCTCATAAAGTTCTTATGAAGGTGAGATGAAGTTCTGATATAGGACTGTACACAGGAAGTCAATAGCTGGACCACAAGGGGAATCTATCTAATGCAATAAACAGGGTTGGGCTGAATTCCATTTCAATTCACATTACTTCAGGAAGTTTACTACAATTCAACTCATGAAAGGAAAGAATCCCCACAGGGAATTGTGGGTATTTTTCAGTTCACAAGCATACAGTCCCGTTCAGTTCGTTTCCGGGACTGCTGGAAGTGAAATGGAATTTCCCCAAAATCTGATGTATCCCTGCACCCCACCTGTCTGCAGGAGGTCCCTACCGAAGCTCAGGTAGCCAAGAAGGCCTCGCCCGCAACCGTGTCTCCACCAGGGGGCGCCCTGCAGGAAGGCGCCTCCTCCGCCGCCCTCATGCGTCTGCTCCAGACCGCCTTCAACCGGCAGACGCCCGCCGGCAAGCCCCGCCCCGCCCGTCCCTTACCGCCCACCAGCCCCGCCCACCAGAGGGAGGGGCAGGAAGTGGAGGAGGGGCCGAAGAGCGCCGCCCCCCGAATCTCCTACCAGAATCTGTACCAGGCTCTGGACCGGCTGAACCGCTACCAGAGCCCGGAGGAGAGCCTGTACAGCGACTACAGCGATGGCTTCTACAGCGCCAAGCCCTACAGGCACCGTGACGACAGACTGCTGCAGGCCTTCTTCGACATGCTCGCGGACGGCAGCCAGTGAGGCCGGCCACAGGGGGCGCCAGAGAGTCGGGGGGGGGGGGGGGGGCTAGGGGGGGCTAAGGGGGGCGGGCAGGTGAGGACGGCACACAGCAAAACTCTCAGTGTGAAACTGACGTAACACAGTGAGTGTGTATCCTCCTAAGACCCTGTAGGAAAAAAAAGTTAAAGTATTTAATTATTTTTTGTCTTGGATGATTTACAAAAAAAATGTTGCTGTGAAAATATATTAGAAACATGATTTATTTTATTTCTATTGAATATCGCTTGTAGTGTTAGCTTTCAGCACAGTATATAGAAAATATTGATTCTTAAGAGATTAATACCAGAGACTCATGTCCCCTACAGGGGACTAAAAATGAAGTGATGGGTCTTAGGAGGATATGAGTCCATCGGAACCGTAGAGTTAAAATTACTCTGTCAGATTTTACATTGAGTGCTCTACTGAGTGATACGGAACAGGAGGGGGTGGTTGGAGGGGGGGGAGCAGGGGGGGAATGCTGGCTCTTCCGGTTGAGTTTCCTCATTCCCGTTTGGTCTTCACGATCCATTCCATGCCTTCACAAGATTTTTAAAAATTTTCCTATTTCTGACGCTGCACTTTTAGCCCACCCCCCACCCCCCCACCCCCACAAAAAAAGAATGTCCTCATTTTATTTTAACTGATCTCTGACTCACGCTTTCAAATAGGTTGACGCACCTTTACGCACCTGACTATGCTTAGCCGCAGAAGCAAATGAGCTTGTGGAGGAGATGATCTTAGTGGAGGAGATGATCTGTCCAGATCAAAACTCTCCTTTTGAGGTTCCACCTGCAGGATCCAAACTGGATCTACTGGATCTCTTTTGCCTGCATGTCGTTGAAATCCTGCCATCCTCCACTGGGTTCATCTCCCCTTCCTTCCTCCCCTTTAAAATTACTCCACGTGCATATTTTTTATCTCAATACACAGAGCCTTCTCAGTTTGGTTTCATTTCCCTCAGGCACCTGCTTGCCTATCACTGCCAGTCACACTCTTTACCTCTGTTAAAAATCCAAATTTTGTACAAAGCATGCAAGCTTTTTACAACACCAACCAGTATCAATTTTCACTTTTCACAAAATACGTTTTGTTTATTTATTCAGTACTTGAACCAGTTTTCTTTTTAAATTATATTAAATTACCCTTTTGCAAGTGAAAATGGAACATTCCACCCCCTAACCCAATCCCACCCCACCAATCATAAGGTGTGGGAATGTGCCGATTCATAATGACATCATAAGTGGGGAGCGTTCTAATGGTAGACAGAGGGTGAGCACCGAAACTGGGCGGAGCTTTTATAGGCCAGTCACTGATTTGAACCAATCATAGTGTTTTGCTACTGAGAGCAGGCCAAATGTTCTGAATAGATTATGAGTCAGTGATCTGGCAGCTCTACCTGCTTTGGGATTCGTGGAGACTTCACGTTTATCAGGCTATTATTTCCCCTCACCAGGGGAGGGCTGGCTAGTGCCAGTTTTGCAAAAGCGCGTTTTGGCCGCATTCCCAGAGGAGATCATTATTTCCACACATTTTAAACAGTACAGCCGCCCTATCAGTGCTTACACGGGGGGGCTGGATTATCATCATAGTGGCCACATGGCAAATTGATGGACCCTTTTCTCTACTCCTGTCGTAGTTCCCTCGGTGGCTCACAGAAGTGAAATTGGGGAGTAGGCACTGTCCTGCATGATCCTCTGCCAGTGCCAGGTTGATGATTTTCTCTCCTGCTTTCCGTGTGGGGCCTGTCCGCAGAGCTTGGACCTTTGATGGATTATTAAGAGCTCGACTATTCAGAGTATAAATGGTTAATCCTGAGTACCTCCAGCGCATGATCACCGATGTTCATTAAACCTGATATTTAATCCAATTATGTAGTCATGGGTTTAGACGTTTAGAGTAAAAACCAGGAGTATGTCTGGCACCCTAGTTCCAGGGTTGCCTACCCTCACAGTAGTTGTAACTGAAGAAAATAAAAAGAGGATTAAAATGATTCAGTTCATTTGTATCAATATATAATTTTATTCTTCAACACGGGAGTTTAAAAATGCCATTCAAATCTTCTATTTTAACACATCAGAATAGTACACAAAAAGTGATATATATTTGTATTCCAAACAAAAGCAGATAAAATATTAGAATAAGTGATCACTTAAAACATACGATAATATAACACAGAAATATGGAAATGTTTGATTTTGGTTTGTTTTATATTTTTTAAAACGCAGAATAACATAAAATAAAGGTTTATTTTTCTAACAGTTCCTTAATGTAGGCTAAATAAAGTGAATTTGATGAAATTTGAATTGAATAATAATAATGAAATCATTGATCAGATTATTTCCCCCTGATTTATGGAACATAATTTTATTCAATCTAACGATGAAAACACATTTCTAAAAACACATTTCAATTGCATGTGCAGCTTCCGTTATGTTGTTCTGTACGCATCTGAATTGTGTAATAAGGCAGGTTTGGATCATGCCGCAATCCCGAACATTGTAAAAGTATCAGCGCAAACTGCACCGCACTGTGCTGCATGGTGAAGCCTTGCAGTAATGAGTAAACTTTGGGGACTGTGTAGCTCTGAATTCAGAACCCAGCCGTACGTTGCCATCCTGAAACACCGCGGTCTTCTTTACAGAAGGTTTCCCTGGCGAGACTCATCATACCTCATACCACACGTGTTGTAGCCATTCTTTATAATAACGGCCCGTTGGACGTGGTCTTTCCTCTTGATCGTAGCGCCCGGCCGACACAAAACGTTCCCACAACGTTCGCCGCAACGTCGCCGCGATGTTATAACATTGACGAAACGTTCCAGTAACGTTGTGAGAACATCTCGTGTTAGCGGGCAGCTTATTAGCAGTGATGGGAGAATGGTGATGGGCGGAGCTACAATTAATTACCAATCACTGATTCGTTTGAGGCAATTAAGAGGCTTTGATCTCCATAGCGCAGTGCAGGTATTTGGCCACATCAGTGAGGCACTGAAAACCTGTGGGAGGTCTGTGCATTCTTGGTTCCTGAAGCCACATTCTCCCATCACTTGCTTACTGTGCTGTATGTGTATTCAGATATATATATATGATTGAAAAGACTGGGTGCAAACATTTTTGAAAATGTATGATTATGCCAATGTGATTTCTTTTTCTTTCTTTCTTTCTTTCTTTCTTTCTTTCTTTCTTTTTTTTTGATGACACATCTGTCCAGGGATATTGCCCGGCAGACAGTGAGACATAAAATACACGCTGTTCCATTTGACATGAAATGTGCTGTAATAAATTATGAAATTACCTCGCAATTAGACGTTCTGTTAAATGAGTTTGGGCTGCTTTGCACAGTAATGGTCTCAAATGTTCTTTTGTACTTCTCAGTTATGATGTGGTTGTATCGGACTTCTCTGTATCTGAGAGTCAGTTGATTTAAATTTCATTCCGTGTATTTTTAAAAATCGTACAGATTTCAGTGTCTTCTACTGTCAAACAGGCTTCTGAGCAGATTCAGTTTGCTTTACAGCTGAACCATCACGATGACCCTTCATATCCTCTGGGTCATTCCAATACAATTAAATCAGGGGGGTCAAACTCCAGTCCTGGAGGGCCGCAGTGTCTGCTGGTTTTTGGTGTGTTTCAGCACAAGTGATTTATTCAAGTCATTGATTGGCTAAAGAGTCCACGCACCTTGTTCTCAAGGCCTTAATTGGCTGCTGATTGAAAGGAAACCACAAATACATGCAGACGCTGCGGCTCACCAGGACTTAAGTTTGACACCCCTGAAGTAAACGATTCTGCGCATAACGGGAACTGTTCCTGGGGTTTTGGAGACCTGCAGGGTTTCGAGTGCTTTTCTCGTGCTTCTTACCAACCTTTTTCAAACCCATATACCAGGAGTGTCCAATCTTTGCAGAAATAGGGCCCATGTAATGCAGGCTTTTGTTTTAGTCCAGCACTAAGACACCTGATTCAACTAATGAATAATAGTTTTCAATCAAGATGCTGATAAGTGTAATCAGGCCGGTGTGGGTGTAAAACCTACACCCACACCGGCCCTTTTTGGATAAAATTGGACACCCCTGCAATGTTTATCAACTTTATGCCTCTCCACTGGTAATAGCCATTTCTTAATTCCATCAAAGAAAGTCAATCCTCAGTTATGACATACCTATTGCCAGTTCAGTTTTACTTTATTTTCATTTTTTCCCCTCCTGTTTTCATTCCACATTAAAACTCCAGACAGCAGGCCCCAACAAAACCTGCAGATCAGGAAGCAGATCCATTCTTTTTGTGCCAACTTCTAACAAGCTCAGTCATTTCTTGAGCAGACATGTTTATACCATCAGACCAGCTGCAGCCAGACTGCACCAGCCCTTGGTAGAGCTGTTTTGCTGTGATGTGTTATAGAATGAGAATGAGCATATGTATACAGCAGTTTCCAAACTAAGGCCAGCAGACACACCAGCCCTCCAGGACAAAGAGGGAGATCAGTATTCATGCATAATGAATCTTAATTAGCACTGTAGCCAAAAAAAAGAAGCCAACTAAGAAGCAAGTTATAAAAAAACTCCACTCTGCCCAAAGCTGTAATTCAGGGGGTGTCAAACTGCTGTACTGTAGGGCCACAGTGCTAGCAGGTTTCATTCCGGTCCTGGCTGGCTGTAGTGTCTGCAGGTTTAACTAAGGTCCAGGAGGACTGCAGTGTTTACTGGTATTTGTAGTTTCTTTTCAATCAGCAACCAATTAAGGCCTTGAAAACAAGGTGTGTGGACTCTTCAGCCAATCAGTGACTTAAATTAACCAATTGCTCTGAAACGCACCAAAACCTAGCAGACACTGTGGCCCTCCAGGACTGGATTTTGACGCCCCTGCTTTAATAGAATTGGCCTTGTTATCTGTGTGGGATCATGAAAATGATCACCATAAATGCTTATCATAATGACTTAATTGTTTTTCCTTCTGTTTCATTCTTGCACCCCATGTCAAAAATAGCATGTCTATACTTGAGCCATAATTATTTAAATGTCTGTTAAACTTTAAGTATGCTAAATTACATAATCGTGTACTTCAATGTATTAGCATTGAATTGAAACTAAGAAACCTCAAATCGGTTTTTAAAAAGGAGACATATTCTCCCCCAGCCAAACTTGCACCTGAGGCCATTCTGTGAGTAGATGTGAAAGAGAAAAGCATTTGGTCCGACAGATCAGGTCTTTATATGTCATTACTGCGAGGCACGATGAAGTTAATTAAACAGATAACCCGGGGTTCCTTTTCAAAAGCTTATTGACCTTTTCCAGGAAGCGTACATTTCATTCCGCTTTCATGCGCCGCACATTGAAGGTGAATTATACGTTTGCTGTTAATTGCTCCGATGCGATAGCTCAGTAAGAGCCCTGGGTGATCTGTAAGGTGAGAGCGCTCTGCAGTGTGTGGTGTGAGGCAGGTATTGATTTTTCTCACCTGCGCTATTAGTGTCTTTCTCTACTCCCTACCCCTGGGGATAGCCGCTGACACAGCAGAATCGCCCCCTGCGCAGGTTAAGAAACACCTGCCCTCTGTCCGTCGCATTCACCCTATCATCACATGACCTGAGGCTGTCAGTCTGAGCGCGCCCAGGTGCTTAGAATATCTGAGTCCTCAAGCTCTGAATTTGTCTCTCGCGCCAACCGGTTTTATCTGGCCACTGTAACGAAGACTTGCGAATATGCTTTATTTATTTTATTTTTTTCATTGTTTTTATTTTCTGCGGTTTGTGTTATTACCAAACCGTTTCCATGGTTTCCGGGGCCACCCATTATGTAAAATTCATTAAAAAAAAAAAAAAAAACAGGAAGAGAATGAAAAGTATAAAGAAAGTGTGGGTAAAGTATTTTAGTATACTTATCTGAAATTTATATTTCTTTACTTATTCATTATATACAAAACAAAAGGAGCTCTGGGTAACAGAAAATAAATAAGTAGGTCTATAATTCGTATTTCTACTAAATGCTAAATCAGGAGATCCTGTGTTTTAAATATGGAAGGAGAAGGTAACGTGAGTCAAATGGAACTCTAATAAAACCTGTGTCTTCTAGTGTTTGAAATGTTGTGAATCTGCTTGTGCTGAAGTGCATTTGATATTGTCAATATCGGCATATTGTTATGGTTTATCTATTGCATGTGTTACGCCTAAATACAGTGCGTCAGCTATGTTGCAGCATCATCTGTGTGGTTGTACATATTGTGGACCAAAATACGTGATATTCTACTACACCACTGGCAATAACAGAATTGCAATGCAGATTTATTTAGGGATATTTTTTCTACTTCAACCATGGCGCATGTTCTTAAATGTGTAATGAAAGTGGCCGAATGCTAGGCAATGCTAATCTAATCCTAAATATTTATTAAAATCTGCAAGGGGTGCTGAAAATAATGGCTTATAAATCCCCCCCAAAAAACGAATTTGGTTCAAATAGATTGATATACAACATGACTGGACTGAAACTATTATTCTCTGTAATCAAAGAATACAGTTTATTACAGTTATTTGCTATATATTAGGCTTTGTATTGTTACAGTTGCAGTAAAACAAAATATTTCACATTCCTGCTTAGTGAAAACTTGTTGTCCTGGCTTTCCAAAAATGGTTGAATCCGTCTAAATATTCTGCCACTTAATTGCAGTTCACCATGTGTTTTTTGAATATAAGAAATTAGCCTCTGGGTGGGGCTAAAATCCTGGTCAGAATGGGGGTATTATTTAACAAATATCAAATGAAGCAGATTCTGGGAGCATTTAGAACCCAGGTCCTGGAGAGCCGCAGGGTTTGCTGGTTTTTGTTTTTACTCGGCACTTAATCGATCAATTAAAAAGCAGTCGATTACACCGTTAACTCACCCCACCTGGTTTCTTTGGTTGTGGTATTTAAGGTGAAAATAAAAACCACCTTAGGGACCAGGGTTGGCCACCCCTGATTTAGCGCATTGATTTCATGACTCGAGCCAGCGTTATTAACATAATTAATTACATTTATTTGCATGCTCTCATTTTGCCACTGGATGCCTAATTCCCCTGCCATAGAAATACAGGGTTTCAGTGTCACCTACTGGCCATAAAGTGAACGTCGCCGTGACGTCACACAAGCAACAACAGATTCTGAGCGAGCACACAGCCCCTTTAATCGAGACCCCAGGAGTGTGCAGTGGAGGTATTGGAGGTTCCCTATCAGGGTTTCCTGACCCAACCACCACCCTCCCCCTCAGAATAAGCCATCCTGTCTTATTTGCGGGGGGGGGGGGGTTCAGACAACAAAGGGGTCGGCCCCGCCCCTCACTATCAAGACGTTCTCAGGGTAGGGGGGGGTTATCGCGAACCAGAGAGCGCTCCACCCCGCTGGCGAGCACGGGCACACAGTGTGCGAGAGGGAGGAACTGCAGAGTCACCCCGTCCCGCTGAGGAACGCTGAATCACCCAAGGGAGGTGGGGCAGGAACAAAGTGGCTCTTTCTTTTCTAAAGCGGTCTGCTGAGGGGATGTTCAAGGAAAATGCTCAGGTAAGATGTTCAGGGATGGTGTTCAGGTAAGATGTTCAGGGAAGATGTTCAAGGAAGGTGTTCAGGAAAGGTGTTCAGGGAAAGTGTTCAGGGAAGATGTTCAGGGAAGGTGTTCAGGTGTTCTGTTGTACTGTATGTTGTATGTTTTGTCTTGAGACTGAGGACCACATTGGAAATAAGTGTTGCCAATGCTTTTATGTGCTATCCCAGCATGCATTGAGCGAGAGGCAGGAATACACTCTGAACAGGTCGCCAATCTATCGCAGGGCACACACACCATTCACTCACACACTCATACCTGTGGGCAAAATAGAATCTCCAAGTAGCCTACCTGCATGTCTTTGGGCTGTGGGAGGGAACCGGAGTACCTGGACGAAACCCGCGCGGACACAGGGAGAACATGCACACTAACTAAAGACCCGGGCCAAGATATGAACCCAGAACCTTCTCCACTCTGCCACCCTTATGTAGGTATTATTTCACCCAAAATAAAAATCAATCAATCAATTAATCAATCAGGGCAGTTGTTCAATAAAGGCGAGGTATTCACCTTTACAGCGTTCCTCTGCGGACTTCCACTGCAGGCCGAAGAATACCTGCAGCTTTTTATTTTAACACTGTGCAGAATATGTTGTGAAAATAAACAGCTAATGAACAGTCAATTTATTCACTTATTTTTTCTGATGCTTGCTTATTTTCACCCGATAGGCGGCACCTGCTATGCATACTTTCAACAGCACAGCAATTGGCTACATGCGCTTGTCTCAGTTTGTGATGCTCATTCTGATACATTACAAGCCTAACAGGCTATCTATCTATCTATGCCGAGATAGATAGATAAATAAATAGATAGATAGATAGAGACTTTATTGTTACTTCTGTGGAATAGATAGATAAATAAAGACTTTATTGTCCACTTCTGTGGAAATGGAAGCGACACCTTACGAGTGTTTTAGCCAAACTAGCACTGTTGTCACACGCTGTAATATCATAAAAGATCTGTAGAGGAAAACTGTAATGGTCTGGGAGGGCCAGTCACGGCCTGGGCCTCTGCCTGTGGGCTGCAGCAGAAACTGGATGCCTGCTTATTATGCCAGTGAAACACGTGGCTTTTTTCTTCTTCTTCTTCTCTCCTCTTTTCTCCTCTCTTCCCCTCCTCCAGGCTTTGCACATCTGGCCGCTGTACGGAACAGCAAGGCCCCACTTCCAGCTTCACATTCCACAGCTGTGCGGAGAGAGAGAGAGATGTAGAAGGAGCAAAGGGAAGATAACGGAAAAGAAAAGAGTAGAAAGACAAAGATAGACAAGACAGAGAGAGAGAGAGAGTGAAACGCAGGAGTGAAGGTAACGGGAACAACGGAGTAGGAAGACAAAAATAGAAGAAGGAGAAACAGTGAGAGAGAGGGGGAGAGAGAGAGAGAACATTATTGAAAAAAGGGTAGGCAAGAAAAAATAGTTTCTGGCAGAAAAGACAGCAAGCCTGAGCAAAAAAAAATGGCACGCTTCCTAAACTCCACACCCCCCTCAGGTCAGTACGACTCTCTCTCTCCCTCTTTCTCTCTCCTTCCCTCTCGCTCTCTCGCTCTCTCTCACTCTCTCTCGTCTCAGCAGTGCTCCCCGTCGTCCTTTCGAGCCCCTCCCCACAGAAGCACAGACACACTTCTGTCTGTGCTCCAAGTCCCCCCTCCAGTGAAGCTACAGGCGTGAAAGCCAGTCGCTATTATTTGGCAGAGACTTATTTGCATTGCATTTTTTGCTTTCGTTTATAAACTTCTGCACGCTTCAGCTGCAACCACGATCCAGAATGACGGATCTTCGCCGACTGCAATACCATTCATTTTCCCCTGCAAAAAAAGTTCACTGTGTCCACAGTTTTAATGTGAAACAGTTAGCCGAATGCTAGCTGTAGCGTAGCCTTTTGGCTCTACAGTTTCAGTTCAGATCGACAGATTCACACCGTCTCATAGAGGATTTGGAATATCATTATTCTAAATGGCTGCACTGAGTCTTAAACAGGAGTTTTCTACAGGTTGAAATCGTCTTCTTTGCATGCTTCTTATCTGCTTTGAAACATTTCTTCCCTCTCCCTCTGAAGAGTTCATATTTATGACGTGTTGCATGCAAACCGGTCCCTGTGTGCCAAAGTCTCTAGAATCTAGACGTCTAGAGGGGTTTTGACATTAACAGAATAGGTTGACCTTATATATAGCCCAGGTTTTACCTAGATGTAGCCTGGCTATAGTTTTAGTCGGCTAGAAAACTTTCATTTTTCAAATAAATGTAGCCAGGTTTTCACCTGAATGCACAGACAAACTTTTCACCACAGAACTGCTCACTGGGGTCATGGGTATGGCCTGTTTTGTCATAGATCCAATGACTCAGCCAAAATGATGCTTATGACTGCATTTCTCCAGCAGCAGTGCACACTCCAAAACTTAGTTGTGGTGTGCTGAGGATTCAAAGAGTAAAGGTACAATTACTGACTAGAAACCCATCATTCATGACAGCTGAAATGAATTAATCATGACAGCTGAAATTAATTCAAGGTTCCCCCGCCCCCCCCTTTTGTCTCCTGGTCGTGGCGAGTTATACAAGGCATTTTCTGATTCACATTGTTACTCGGGGCTCGATTGACCTATTAAAGCAGGTTAACACACCTGCTGGTTTCTTGGGTCTGAACTAGTTTCTGATTTTACAGTAAAAACAAAACAGGTTTAGCTGTAGCTCAACAGGTACAACTGGTGATTTTGAATTAGACTATAAAAAAAGCTAAGGAGGGAGGAGGGGTTGTTTTTACAACATTTTAAAGAGATAAAATATTTAAATTGTCCTTCATACTGCTTCATGTTTCTTTTGATATCTCATATTTTTGCCCTGAGAGTTGCATCATGCTAAAGGGACATTTAGCCACACTGGTCTTCCAGGTTAGGAGTCAGAATGGTTTTGATAGGACACTAGGAAACTGCAGACTGTGCATTGGCAGAGCGAGACAGTTTCTCCTCCAGAAAAAGGCTAATAAATACTGCGTATACTGGCTGTTTGGCGGGTTTCATGACATGGATCTTGTACCCTAAGTGAGGGGCAGCATGTCAGCTTTGCATACATTTCCCTGAAGCATGGGAGAACAAAGGTAGTATTAAAAAATATATTTTTTTAAGTGTCTTGGATGAAAAACAAAAACATGTTGCAGTGAAAATGTAATTTTTCATTAAAAATTTTTATTGAATGTCCCTTGTGTAGTGTAGCTTTCCTTATACTGGAATACACGGTTTTCTGAGATCAGAGATTCATGTCCCCTACAGGGCACAGAAATGAATTGCCGGGTCTTAGGGGGTTATTGAGTGCACAGTGGGTTTTGGGAGATGGCTGTTGTCCTCTCAGTGATGTTTTGCGAGATGGTTGCAGCGCTCTTAGCGATGGCTTGTGTGTCAGCTGTGCGTATATAGAATGTACGGCAGGTTTTGGGAGATGGCTGTTGCACCTTCAGGTTTGTGTTCCTTGTCCTGTAGGCCTGGAGAGAGTCACCAAGAGACGTCTGTTCCTCGCCTGCTTGGCCTTGTCTGGATTCATCTGTAAGTGAAGGGTTGGGGGACAAAATTCAGACTTTGTGCAGAACCTGCTATATCAACAACCTGCTCAGTTCCTTCTCTGCAGCAGTCAGTTCTGTTTCCAATATCACACATATTGCAATTTCATTAATTTTTTTCCATCCCTTTTCTTACCAATTTGTAATGCCCAATCAGGTTTTAATGTTTTAAAATTTTATTTAAATCAACCAAACCAGTATAGACTGTATGTACTCTGTAATAGTTGATTTTGACACTGAACATTTCACTGTGCAAATAGGGTTCCTCCATGGAGACACAGAGGAGCCTTTAGGAGCCGTGTCCTCTGACTGTGACTGGGTATACGGGGTATGGGGTATAGCAGGGAGAAAACCCCACTCCTGACTCTGCTCTGTTTCAGACTTCCTGCGAAGCCGAAAAGCGGGGGTCTCGTCGGCCCTCTCCCGGTCGGAGGAGGGGGATAACCCGGGACAGGCGGGGAACCCGGCGGACCTCCTGAACGAGACGTCGTGGCGCGCGCCGGTGGTGTGGGGCGACAGCGAGGTGTCGGAGCGCCACCGGGAGGCGCAGTCCTACCGCACCTTCCGCGTGGGCCTGGCGGCGTTCGTGGTGGGCCGCTACTCCCAGCACCTGCTGCGCTTCCTGGTGTCGGCCGAGCGCCACTTCCTGCTGGGCGAGTACGTCTTCTACTACATCCTGACCGACAACCCGCGGGCCGTCCCGGACCTGGAGCTGCCCGAGGGCCGCGAGCTCAGGCCCATCCACGTGGGCGAGATGCCCGAGTGGAGGCGCCTGTCCCGCGTCCGGATGTCCCGCTTGGCCGAGGTCATCAAGGACCGGATCCAGAAGGAGGTGGAGTACATCTTCTGCATGGACGTGGACCAGGAGTTCGTCAACCCCGTGGGCACGGAGATCCTGGGGGACCTGGTGGCCACCCTGCACCCCGAGTACTGCGGGATGCCCCTGGGCACCTTCCCCTACGAGAAGGACGAAACGTCGCAGGCCTTCGTGGAGGCGGGCGAGGGCGACTTCTACTACACCTCGGAGCTGTACGGGGGCCTGTGCGCGGAGGTGTACGCCATGGCGCTCACCTGCTCGCAGCTGATCCTGCAGGACGGCGAGGCGGGCTTCCACGCGCTGCGCTACGAGGAGAGCTACCTGAACCGCTACCTGGTCAACCGCCGGCCCACCTGCGTGCTCTCCCCGGAGTACAGCTGGTGGGACTCCCCCCGCACGCTGGAGGTGCCCGTCCAGCGCGTCGTCTCCATCGGCCGCCAGTGCGCCGCCCTGGAGCCCCAGAAGAGGGAGGCCAAGAGGTGCTGAGGAGGGGTGGGGGGGGAAGGAAGGAAAGGAGGAAGAGAGGAAGAGGAGAGAGGAGAGGGAGGAGGGGAAGGAGGAGAGGGAGAGAGAGAGGCAGAGGGAGGAGAGAGAAGGGAGGAGAGGAAAGGGGGGAGGGTGAAGCAGTGAGAGCAGAGGAGGATAGTGGGGAGAAGAGGAGAAGGAGAGGAGAAGAAGAAGGAGAGGAAAGGAGGAGAGAAGAGAAGACAGGAGAGGAAAGAAGAGGAGAGATGGATACCCACGCTTGCACAAACGGACTCATTTCCGAGGAAGTTTTTGTGAGGCTGTAAGGTGTAAATAATTAACACTGTAATCACTTGGTTATTAAACTGCAGGTCGACGAGTCGCTTCCAGCTTTTCCTTCCGCTGGTTTTTCATGCAGACCTGGCGGCGCAAAAATGTCAACGTCGTCTTTTTTTTCTGATAAGTGGAAACGTGCGCGCATACGTGCGTTGTGTTTGTTCAGTGTTTCTGTTTCCCTGAGACGAATCAAACCTGCCAGCACGCGCTCTGTTTAAACGGCAGCAAAGGTATATAATTAATGACTAGCGGCAGATTTGAGCTACAGCTGACAAGGCCCCGTGATGATAAGAGCTGGCAGCGAGCCCCCCGCTTTAATCTGCGACGGCTCAATCATTAACCTGAGCCCGCATACGCAGACCGGTAAAATACCTGGAAACGGCGCGGCTGTTTGGGTGTACGCTGTACACTGGAACCTGCTCCGCAGCGCGGCTGCGCTTTGAGCTTCCCGCAGCCGGGCATCTCATACACACCGTCTTCCAGAGAAAGAGGGCTGGGGCGAAGGCTCGGAATAAAAATATTAAACACGTGAAATATTAACACCGAACATTCCGCTCCAGCGATTTGATAGGGCAGCCGCCACTTGTTTTTTGTTGTTGTTGTTGTTGTTTTTTCTTTGTTCACTTGGAATGGATTGGAAAGGATAGTTGTCTTGCTTTCTTTTTGGGGCTTTTTTCTTTCTTTTTTTTTCCACTTTCAATTTATTTCAGTTTTTGTTGTACGCTTTTTCGATTGGCCCAGTTTATATGTGCAATGAAGGTTATTTTAGATGTTTACAGAAGGTTCTGACAACCAGCCCACTTCACAATGGTTGGTATTGGGGCATTAGGCCAGACACAAAATATACAATAAAACTGAAATAATATTTTTTAAAACCCCAAGAAGTGAACTATCCCTTTAAAACACCAGAAACCCCAGGACACTCCCCGTGTCCACGTAGATGTCCTCCGGGTACTCTGGTCTCCTACCACAGTCCAAAGACATGCAGGTAGGCTAATTGAAGACTCTAAATTGCCCATATGTATGAGGGTGTCCGCGAATGGTGTGTGTGCCCTGCGATAGATTGCAGACCTATCCAGGGTGAATTCCTGCCTCTCGCCCAATGCACGTAGGCTCGGATAGGCTCAAGCACCCCCCACGACCCTTCCCAGGAATACGCGGGTAAAGATAATGGATGGATGGATGAACTATCCCATTGAAACCACAGAAAATGAGCTATCCCTTTAAAACACCAGGACAAAACTAAAATGTGATGCTCTTGCTCAGTGGCTAGTTGCATTTCTTGGCATTATGGCCAATGCCCTGCCGACTCATTTGGTTAGAGCCATTGGGGGGGCACCTGCTGCTGCGAAAGATGGCGTCACATATTAGGAATGAGAGGATCGCAAGTGTTCTATTGATGCATAAAGCCAACGAAGCAACCTTGAACATGGTGACGAACAGTTTCTAAAAAAGAAAATGCAGCGTCGCAACATAGTGTACACGTGTGTGCCAGGCTGTACTATTGAGGAAATGTAGTTTAGCACTGAAAAATTACAGAAATAAATCATGAACTCATCTGGCTGCACAATCTGTTCACAGATGTCAAGACTTTGTGTATGCATGTGCCTGTGTGTGCATGTGTTTCGTATGTGTGTGTATGTATGCATGTGGGTGTCTGTATGCCTGCTTGTGTGTGTGTGAGTCTGTGTGTGCATTTTCTATCAATGTTCACGTGTGTGTACAATGTACAATGCATTCATTAATGTGCACACATTACATTTCATACGTGGGTGTTCGTATCTCAGAGTAACTAACAATGTAGGAGAAATGTATATTTATTCTCCTGATTTACGTGGGCAATCGTGTCATACCTTACAGCTAGCAGCATCCCCAAAGCGTACAGTCAAGCAATTGACACCCTCATGTTTAACCTGAATGTAAAGCCATGGTCTCTGAATAACATTCAGCAGTACTCTAGAACAGGGGTGCCCAATCTTATCCAAAAAGGCCCGGTGTGGGTGAAAGTTTTTGTTATAGCCCCATTGTTATAAGACACATGACTCTACTTATCAATGCCGTGATTGAAGGCCATGACTAGCTAAGTAGTTGAATCAGGTGCCTAAAACAAAAACCTGCACTCACACCGGCCCTTTTCGGATAAGATTGGACACCCCTGCTCTAGAATGTATTGGCATGCTACCATTCTTGTTCAGGGACAAAGTTGGCTACCTCAGTGCTAATATTACTATTTATTGAGCAAATGTTCTCAATTTCCCATGCCCATGAGGTCAGAGTCATCTTGGCTTTGTGAAGAACTGGCAGACTACTCACGATAATGTCGGCAAGAATGGACGTGCGGTGAAATAGGTGCGAAATAAAATTATGCTCTCTTTGTCCCATGAAATTTTGTATGGTCGCCTGATGTACAGTACGTCCTTGCCAGATAAGGATTACATATAATGTGTGAACTTCCAAACAGCAATGTCATGTTTGGTGATCAGTGAACACATCCAAGGAAATAGGTGATGGTAAACTCAGGACGATTCAGGGCGCTCCAGAACTAGATATGCATTTTTTTTTTTATTCTCACGTTCGTTTAGCAGTTGTCTCCGTACAAGCTGACCTGCATTGCATATCTGACAAGGTCCATTTACAGAGTGAACAATTCAGGATAAGTATATCCAGGATATAAGTGCATGGTCACCCCTGGAATTCAAAAACAGGCAAAACCATTCAGCTTTCAGTCCTGCCACTTAAGTGCTATCCTCCAGTGCCACCCTGGGATCCCTAAACTTAAACAAAGCCACACCCTAAAAAACAGTAGGGACCGTGTGATTATTACTCACTGCTTTTTCCGAGACAGCAGGGGATCTGAGAGAAAAGCACTCACTTTGGGGCTTTAAGCCCGACTCACAAACATACCAACGGCAACAGAAGCCAATGATCGCTCGAGTCAACAATGGGCGTAGGGCAAAGATATAATTAAACTAAAGTGGGCAAACGCTTTTTGAAAATGTGTGATTCTTTTCGAGGAAGATTTCAGCTGTTGAGGAAAATCTGCTGCTGTTTAATCTGGAGAAGACAGTTAGATATTGTTTCCGAGAGCCGACTTCAGATTTTGATCGCTGTATAAAAAGTGGCACTCCTGTTCAGTTCAACGACATCCACTTAAGCTTTTGCAGCTTTTGATTGGCTACGACAAATCTCTGAAAAGCGAAACATAATTCCTAATGATGAGCATATTTAACAATTATGGAATAATCCTTGCTAGCATGAATGCTCATCTGGATTCTGTACAAATATTTTCCTTCAGATTTGCAGGAAAACCCACGTTATTTCCTCTCTTAATACAGATTAAAATGGCATTCTAATGCTGCGGTCCAGGCTGTAAAAAATGTACATAAAGTTCAGACGTCTTTAAGCATAAGGTCTCTCGGCCTTGCGCTTATTAGTGCCATAAATCACAATGGTTGTGTATGTTTGCGTGTGTGTGTGTGCATGTGTGTATGTGTGTTTGCTTCTGTTTGTGTGTGTGTGTGTGCTTGTGTGTATGGTGTGTTTGCGTGCGTACGTGTGTGTGTGTCTGTGTGTGTGAGTGTTTGTGTGTTGGCGTGCGTACGTGTGTGTGTGTGAGTGTGTGTTCGTGTATGTGTGTGTATGTGTGTGTGTGTCTGTATGCATGTGTGTGCATGTGGGTGTATTTGAGTGTGTGTGTGTGCGTGCATGCGTGCGTGCATGTGTGTGTCTGTGTGTGTTTGCGTGCGTGTATGTGTGTGTGTGTCAGTGTGTGCGTGTATTTGTGTGTGCATGTGTGTGCGTGTCTGTGTGTGTGTGCGTGCATGCGTGTCTCTGTGTGTTTGTGAGTGTGTGTGTGTGTGTCTTTGTGTGTGTGTGTGTTTGCATGCGTGTTTATGTTTTTGCATGTGCTCTGCAGCCAATGATTCCAGAGTCAGTAAAATGATAGCTGGGTGTGGTGAATGCTTCAGTGATCTCATGGATTCAAATAAGCTCTCACACACCCAGGTTGCGAACATCACCCAAAACAGGCCCTATATACCAGTGCTGTGTTTGGTCCTATATACCAGCCTGGTGTTTGGCCCTGAATACCAGCCCTGTGTTTGGCCCTTATATACCAGCCAGGTGTTTGGCCCTATATACCAACGCTGTGTTTAGCCCTATATACCAGCTGTGTTTGGCCATATATACCAGCCATGTTTTTGGCCCTATATACCAGCTGTGTTTGGCCATATATACCAGCCATGTTTTTGGCCCTATATACCAGCTGTGTTTGGCCATATATACCAGCCATGTTTTTGGCCCTATATACCAGCTGTGTTTGGCCATATATACCAGCCATGTTTTTGGCCCTATATACCAGCTGTGTTTGGCCATATATACCAGCCATGTTTTTGGCCCTATATACCAGCCCTGTGTTATACCAGCCCTGTGTTTGACTGGCCTCACATGACACACAGCTGGAAGGTGCCACCAGAAACACAGCTTCAGTATTACATTTTTCACCGTTGATTTTGTATACAAAAACATTTATTTAATAACAATTCCCTGGACTCATGGCTGTCACTAAGAGGCTTCTCATTCGCCTCTTTGAGTGGAGAGGGGAATGCGTATTATGACCGCCTCAGTTGAACTCAGGCCCCATTGGACACTGCACAGTAAACCAGACAAAATGTCCTCTGTTCAGAGCTCCCTGGGTCCCTGTAGAGAGGAACAGTTCTGCTATGCCTCAGCTTACAAACCACTGAAGGGTTATAACTTCTTTTCTGCATTTCTACTCTTATCATATCATGCCACGTTATCATAGTTTCCACTGCATTAGCCAAGGCCCCGCTTGTGATTAAAGCTACTGGAATAATGCTAAATACATAAAGTGACACTGACAACATAACGGAGCTCTATAAAGTTCAAATAATAATGAAATGGGAACGGAAAGCTTTGTGAATAAGCTACAGAAAATTACCAAGTGGCTTCTTCAAATGATACCCTGTTCATTCATTTTCATAATTAGGTTCCCAAAGACTGACATAAATAAATAAACCGACCAATAGGTTTAGGATTAGACGTGCCGAAATTATAATGGGTGGGATATGCTGTTTGTTTATACTGTCAGCAACAAATCAGGAAGTTTTTCTACTGACGTCAAATGAAATTCAAAATATTTAGATAGCATTCAGTTAAACTATACATGCATCACACGTGCGCTTTCCTTAATACACAGCAACAAACTCGGCAGAGGAGAAAACCACAGTGCCACGCCATGATAAAAAATGCTTAACTTTTAGTAGTTAAAAAGAGAAAATAGAAGCCAATTGGAGAGCGAAATGTGAGACAGCGCAAGCAGAAGTCCCACCCTCGCCTGCGCGTTCGAGCCTCGGTAAAGCTGCAGCATGTTCGCTGCTCAGAGGGACTATGGTGGAGGGGAAATAGTCATGGCGGCGCTCGCGGAGGAGGGGAGGTACCGTGTGAGCTGCTGCGGTCGCGATGGGAGCGCGACCTCCGTGTTACACGTGAAACTGACCGAGACAGTTTACAGGGCGTTAAAGAATTACCAAAACTCTAAGGTGAGTGATATATGATGATAATCATTAAAATAAAAAAACGTACACTGCTGCAAACTTCGCTGGGATTAACGCCAAAACTGTCATGGCTGGGGAATCAATGGTGGTGGTTTTGTCACACAGTGTTTGTATCCTTGTATATACAGGCTACATATAAAAATACATTTGCGGACAATTCGTTTATTTATATAAATGTGATGGTCCTTTTCGAAACTGTCCAATGTTCCATCTAATTCCGACGGATACCCCCCAAACAAGTTAATTTTCCAAGCTAACCTACCACCAACACAGCTGTGGTCATTTAAATTTCCACTTGCTTATAAGTAAAATAAAGTTGCCAGCTTGATATGCTATTACGAGTAATAGCAGCAGTAATGTCACCCATTAACGTGGCTATATCATTGTTGCATGGAGAGAGAATGTACGGTAAAAGTTTTAAGTTGGCAGATGAATCAATTGCAGTTGTAGCCTAATCTATCCCCCTCGGTAGTCCGATACTGCTGCTTCTTTGAAAGACAACTCTAATAACGATCGAGCGACCTGCTTTACGACTGTTTGTTCAGCAGATTGCAGGCTTCTGGCAGATTCCAGGATGAAATGAACATTTGTTCTACCTCTCCAAATCGAACACGTAGTGCTTACTCTTTCAAACTAACCCGTTTCTGTCCCGTGCCTTTATAATAAGCACATATTTTCTTATACATTTGCAAAGCTGTGTGACATCGCTGTAAAGTAGCTTGTAGCTTCTGAATAAAGTTTTTTTTCCTCTCTCTTTTTTTCTTTTTTGCTTAGTTAGCTTGTTGGCTAATTCTGGGCTGTGTTGGCAGCAGTCCAGGACAGGCTACCTTTTTAGACACAAAACTGTTCGTTACTTTTTCGTCTACGTTGTTCGCCATTGTTGCAGTTTATGTTGCAGATGTCTAGATATGCGGTCCGATTCTACGTGTTTAGCGAGATTCATGTATATTTTGTCAAATAATTGACGTTCATTTTCTAACCGTCGCCCTTTAGAAAGCGCTAGCTTACGTGTAACGTCAGTTCTTATTTGGACCCAAAAAATAAGTTGGGTTTGGGGAGTTTTAATCGACATTTCTCCTTAGCAGTTTTTGCATTTCTTACTAGAACTACAGCGTCGGCAAAGCTACTTTAAAAATCAGCTGTTCGGCTCTTCTGTGTGTTATGATTTGCTTCGTTTCCTAACTCATTCGGCTTGCATGCTAACGAATCGAGAGTGCTTATGTGTTGGCAGTATGGAAACTACAGATATTTTGCGTCTATTTTAAACGATGACATACTACTAAGTATTTAAACATCTGCATGTACGTTTTAGAAAGTTTGAGCATTAACATTACGTGCTATAGCCTATCAGCACTGGGATTAAACCACCCAGTTTGACCGACAGATCAGGGGTTATTCACGAACGTCAAGCCCAAAAATGCAGCACGCGTCATTAGAATGTGCTGTGAGCGTCTCCTCTTGTGCGCTGTAAATGGGCATTGCCTTTCAGTTGATTCTCGTGAACTGGAAGCTTGATTGTGAGGTTTGGACGGGGTTAATAGAGGTGAAAAATAACGTTCTCCTTTCGGTAGTCCAACGTTACCTAACACCCCTATTCTATTAAGAGTGCAGATATATCCTATTTACTATTTTACTGACACTTTGTTCTCACAAAAGTTAATGTACTCCGAAATACTTGCTCAATAATGCACCCGTTAAAAGCTGTCATAGGCTACAGTAAAACTTAGTATTAGTAATTAGCGTTCATTTGGTGTAGTTCTAATGTAAACGTTTACTCTTTTGCTAGAAATAGTCGAATAGTTCCACAATGTAGGCCTAGTTTCCCCATCTGACAGCGATTCTGGGTAACCTACATTTAGAAACTATGCTACGAACTTTTTGTGTTTAGCTATCGAATAAAATAGCCTACTGTGGCTGAATGTTAAATGTAAAGTTATTCAACAAGTGCATTATAGATTACCGAAGCTTAAAAAAATGGTCTTTATTTTTTGGGTTATAGGCTGTTTATCTTAAATATAACACCGACGGGTTGTATAATGGAGCTTAATGATGATAACAACAATAATATTTTATTTATTTATTTTGAACGAGGTGAGTTTTTCTGCTCTGCAATATTCCCTTGGGCTTGGCTAAATCAAAATAATAATTACGATGTAAGCAAGTGCCCTCCATTGAGCCCTTTCCCTGCAAAATGGTCATGAAATGACTCATCTGTATGCTTACTGGTACACTGTAGGACTGCCATATGGTGCTTTTGTTTGGGTAACAGTTTTTAATGGAATTTGGCTCCATCTTTTTGTGCTGAATTGTCCGGGTAATTAGGTTTTGGGTCGCTTGCAACCGTCGTATAATCACCGAGCCTTTCAGACTGAAGTGGCAGTATCGCCACTTCGACTGAATTGTTCTCCATTGAGTTTAATGCGCTTTTAAACGCGCGTCCGGAACCTCTAAATTGAAATGACATCATTAGCGTTTCAGGGTTGTGGACACTGGGGAAATGTGTATACCTGGTTTTTTTATAGAGTATAGCTACTGCGGCCTACTTGTGGGTTTGTCCTTAGACTTCAAATAAATACACTTCTATTTCAGATGCAATTACATGTAACATGTTTGTTCTTGTTCCAATACGCGGCACGCAGACCCAATCCCATGTTTGTTTCTTTTGCAATTTGTGTTTGTCCAATTTGCATCTAGATGTAATATTTTCCGGTCAACGAGTCCTCTATCTTTGCCAGGGTAGGTGAATGCTTTTTCGTCGCCTAAACTATTTAAGGGAACACTACCTTTTTGTAATGTCAAGTGAACATTCCCCAGCACGTGGACGTTTTATTAGCGTACCCTGCGTGGCGGTGATGGAAATTTAGGTGTTAAAATTCCGCATGGAACTCGTTCAGGTCACATACCCTGTGGCAAACTAGGAGACAGTGTCGGCTTTGTTTCTCGCTTACCTGCTGGTAGTTACGTGAGTCAAACTTGAGTTGTTTTTGTACTTTTAACCTATGGAGTCATGCATGTGCTGTGTGCATCACACAGTATGCATTGTAGATGTTGACAATTTTCCCTACAAATTTGCGGGTGTATCTCTTGGTAGAGTTAGGCTACGCCTAAGCCTAAGTACAGAAATGGACAGACTGGAAATGACTTATCTAGAGCATCTTCCTCTTGTCACCTATTTGTGAATCTATATTCTTGATGGTTGTTTCCAAAACGGGAATAGGCTTGTTATGACTCATGAAACATTTTCTCAAGCTTAATTCTTCATTGTCACAACATACTTAAATTAAGTTTGTTTAATGTGAATCTAGTTATTTAAACTTCTTATAAAATGCTGACATGTTTCTGTCTGCTTATCAACAATATGAATTTGGTATTTAAAAAAACCCATTTATATTATAGTCGTCATGGTTTTGTAATTTTCCAGTTAATTTTGAAAATTTAATGCGGGTTCAGGAACGGGTTTGTAAATCGAACAGGACTGCCTGATTGACAGTTTGAGGCTCATGCAAATACTCTGTGCTATGGTGACACAACCTGTAATTAAATCCAGGTGTGAGTCGGGGCTCTAAGTGAATGTGAGGTCAGAGTTGGCTCTAGGTAGCCACTGATCTGGGGTCAGCCTCCTCACTCTGTGTCATACCCCGGCCCATTTAGTGTCAGTTTTTATTCTGATCCGGGATCAGCTGCTGAATGCTAAAAAAAAATTAATTAAAAAAAAGTGCCGCCTTTTGTGTAGCTGGGGTTATGGGGCATTAAGAAGAATGGGGTCTACATCCGTGCACCTTCCACTTGGATTCAGTAAACGGCAGCTGGGGCCAAGTCAATAGAACTGCCAGCTCATACACTGCCTGTTGTGCTCTTGGCAAGGATCGAAAATGTCTCCAAACCAAGACGAAGCCCGGGAATCATAACTGGATTAGGCCAAACTGGAAATGGGCTGATATTGCGGTAATGGTGGTGGCTGAGGTCCAGGAGGGAGGGAGGCGGGGGGCAGGGGGGGGATGGGGGTGCTGTTGATTTGGGTAGGCAGGGTGTGTTATGGCTGTTACTGTCATCCCACCCCCCCTACCCCCACCCCCCAAACACACACACACACTGGGCTGTGCAGTGGCCAAATTGCTGGGAAGTGTGAGCAATACCCTGCTCCTCCTGCTGATTTAGAAAATGTGTGTGTGTGTGTGTGTGTGTGTGTCGGTATGAGCAGGAGAGAGTGAGGGAAAGTGAGTGAGAGACTATATGTGCAGTGCATGTGCGGTGGGGGGTGGGAGGGGTGCAGATTGGATGTCTCTGTACTGTGAGTCAGTACCTGTTTTACCAGCTTCTTCACAGGAAACTGTCCCTGCCCGCAGCACTGAAACTGGATTGGGCTGGATTGGGATTTAATCTCACCTGCTATCATCGAACAACTCCAAACAGAGGAGTGCTGTGTCATATATTCCCTTATTTAACCAGGTTTGGGGGGGATGGGGGGAATGGGGGGGGCAAAGAGAGTTCTTATTCCACCCAGTTCTGTGCCTCAGAACTCTGAGGATGCCGCCAGTTCGTTCTGGCGTAAGCAAACGCTGGCCTGCGTTTGACACTGGGCTTTGAAGCACTGTGGATTTAGACGGCTTGTCAGCAAAGCAAAAGAATGTAGGCTTTCGAGGTCAGAGGTCAAGCTGCTCACAACTCGGTCTTTTTTTTTTTTTTTTGGGTTCCGGTTTATGAAAGTGACATTCTGAAAGGTGCAAAGGAATGGCTTGATTTGTCTCGTTAAAATATCCTGGATAGTGCAGCAGGGGCAGAAAATTTGCATCTGTTCTCATTTGTGCATTTTTGTCCTAGCTTGTGCCCGATTTTCATTCAGAATACAAGCGCTTTTGGCATCAAACGGTAACTCTGTTCAGCTTTGCGTTGTCAGCTGATTCTGCCTTGCCTGCTGGTGAATAGTTTTCTTATCTTTTTCGATCTCTGTTAACTATTATCGTAATTCTGTGTTCGGAGAAACATTCTCTAAAATGTACTGTGGACATTCCAAATGCAGGGAGATAAGCTTTGAGGAAAGTAGATGTATCTCCAGTACTAATAATAATAGTCGTTTTTTAAAATGGCATAAGTTTTAGTAGTATTAGTAGTAAAGTTTGGATAGAGGTGCTTCTGTTCCAGCTATGCACACCCTGTCGTCAAATTAATGGAAGCCAGACTCTTTTTTTCTAACCCCCACCTTAATCTACCTGAAAGGCAGCACCACTCCTGCAATAATAACGCCTATTTGGCAGGTTTAGCTGGGCTTGTCCCCACCCCCCTTCCTCTCGAGCGACACCATTGGTTGACGGGAGCGCTGAGCCTTTTCCCATGATCCTCCTGTCATTATCGGTCTCCGCCAGGGCTGTGATCTTAATCATGGTTGCCATACTTGAAGTTTCACTCCTAAATGTAAGGTATTCAACAAATTTGTGGGTGAAGTTTTTGAGTAAAAAAAAAAAAAAAGAATAGGTATGAGAGTCAATGACAGGTGGGGAAAAGGAAGTATTGGGGACAAATTGTGAGTAATTTGTATGGGAACCAGTTGAAGTTTGAGGAGTTTTGAAGGGGGAATTAATTCAGGGAGCATTGAGCTGATTATATCTATGTGAAAGGCCCGGTTTTCTTTCTAGCACTCCCGACACCAGCCAGCACTATCATTCGCCTGTGTGCCTTTTAGTGCCTCAGCTCATTCAGTTGGGGGGAGAAAACAATAAAAATATTCCTTGAATCTTCAGAACTTTCCGTTGTTAGGAATTTTCGTTCCCCCCCCCCCCCCTTGTTTCACCATAATGAACACCGGCCAAGGAAGAGGCTGCAAACGTCCCCCTTCTCTCCTGCCAAGTTTAAAAACACACCGCGCCCGCGTTTGAACCCTCGACCGGCCGCCGCACATAAATTACAGGATCTGATGGCTTTCAGGGTGAGAAGGGCTCTGTGAGGAAGTTATTTTGAAACATTTTCTTGTTTTTTTAAATTTATTTATTTTTTGGTTTTTATTTTGAACCTTTTTTTTTTTTTTTTTTTTTTTTTTTAACCCCACCCTCAAAGGCACCAAGGGGACCCCTATCATAAGTTAAAGAGGGTTATATTTTGAAATATTTTCAAAAATCTGCATATATATATAATATATATATGCATTTCTGCCAGACACTTTGGGTTTGGCGCTGCCGACGTGTGTAATGGAAAGTACACAGACTTCAAACTTTGGTGTGGTATTACATATCTTGTGCTTGTCTCTCTTCATTCCCTTCAGAATGCGTTGTCCTCAAGACCAACAATACAGTTCAAGGGGCAACAAGGGGTAAGTTGGTTCCTCTTCGTTTCCGGTGTGTCTTGACCGAGTTCGGTACCGTAGGAAACACATGGCCAGCTGGTGTATTGGTTGACTGGACGCAGTTTTGACAGTGGGTGTGTCATTGCATCTGGTTATAAGAGCATAAAGTCCTTCCACATGTAAAACGGGCTTCTCTCTTTCCATTGTATTTGTGTTTTACTTGTGTCCCTGAATGTCTGGGCTGTTCGTACCCAAAGACGGCTGTGCTGTTGCATGCTAGGTGTACGTTTCTCAGGAGACCGAAGAACAGCTGCACGTCCCGCCAGGTGTTTAAGCTCATCTGTGCAGGAGACCGAGACGGGCAGAGGATATTTGCATTTAAAAACAAGAAAAAACTGCTTCTGGGAGTTCTGGAAGGAGTGGTGGTTGAGGAGATGATGGTTTCGCTGTCCCTTGGTCCCGGAAGGCACTGTGCAGTTTGACTCTTGGTCACCCCAGCCCCCCACCCGCAAAGCTCAGAGAATCGAGTTTGATTCATATTGGGTTAGCCATCCTGACTGGAGCTCAGCTGCATGGGCCAGTTTAAACGCACCGCACGTTTTTTCTGAGAGAGATGAGTTGTTGAGGGTGTGATTGTGAATTTAAAAACATGAAGAGTAAAGTTCCCCCCACCCCCCACCCACCCACTTTTAGACAAATTCAGGGAAGCTCTCCCATTTTAATAACTCCCGTGTAGTTAGTCTAATTGGTTGTCGCTAAATTAAGCAGCCTGTAAGTGAGCACAGACAGTGGTGTAATTGGATGGTAATGGCTAATTTAAGCTGAGGAGGGATTCTTAGAGCAGCAGTACGGTGCAGTGCTAGCGGCTGATTATATTTAGCGGCTGGCGGGCTGTTGCGCCCCCCCCCCCCACACACACACTGATGACTGTGTGAAAGTGAAAGCGGAGGGTTGACCTCTGACCCTTGCCACAGCTTTAGTTTCAGTCTCTGTGTCTATTAATACAGAGCTGTGTGAGCACAGCTGGGCTACTGCTACGGGACGACCCCCCCCCCACCCCATGAAGTGTGCTGTTTTCTGTCTCTCTCTCTCTCCCCCCACCCCCTCTCTCTCTCTCTCATTAACCAGGCATATATGAACACCCCCCCCCCGTTATCGTTACTATAAGCAGTGGTTATTGTCTGTGGAAAAAATGCATCCAGATTAGACTTTTGTCCTGGAGACAATTTGGCAGCCGTATGAAAACCATATGTGCTTCCCCCTTCAGTCACCAAATTTACAGAGTGAACCATCGACCTACATTTGGTATGGTCCATTTAATTTAAGTGTTTGTGAAAGTAATTGTTTTCTCATTGAATCCGAGATCTAATTGAATTAATTTTATTTCTTTTCACAGAGATTGCATTTTACAATGTGGCATGCAATCGAAATACTGTTACAGCTGACAGAATAACAAGGAATCATTGTTGCACATTTCATTAAAAATATGGACTGCCATTAGTTCAGAGTAACTAGCTAGCTAGTGATTATGGCGTTGCGCTGCTGGCAGGAGAAAGTCTCTCTGTAACAGAGAGGCTGATGGGTACTGATATGGGCTTGCCTCGGTAACGGGGAGTGTGTGCGCGTGCGTTCTGTTCTCACTGGCTGTCTCCCCTGGTTCCCCGCAGAGCGTGAGGATTCCCCGTGCGGACGACCCCTCTGCTTCGGCCTCCTTTGACTTCTTCGTGTCCCGAGTCGGGAAGGACGGCCCTCAGGGAAGCTTTGAGTGCGTGCGCCAGGATGTCTCGGGGTAAGAGCCGGACCGTCACCCCCTGCACCACCCCCCCCCCGCACCGACCCCCCCACCACCCTCCACCCTCCACCCTCCGGGTGTGTGCACGCGTGCTTGTGTGTGCATGTGCGTGCACGCGCTTGTGTGTGTGTGCGTGCACGCGCTTGTGTGTGTGTGTGTGCACGCGTGCTTGTGTGTGTGTGTGCGTGCTAGCGCGTGTGTGTGTGTGCGTGCTAGCGCGTGTGTGTGTGGTGCACACGCTTGTGTGTGTGTGCGTGCACGCGCTTGTGCGTGGTGTGTGTGCGTGCATGCGCTTGTGTGTGTGTGTGTGCGTGCATGCTTGTGTGTGTGTGTGTGTGTGCGCGTGCATGCTTGTGTGTGTGTGTGTGTGTGTGTGTGTGTGTGCGTGCATGCGCTTGTGTGTGTTTGTGTGCGTGTGTGCGTGCATGCTTGTGTGTGTGTGCGTGCGTGTATGTGGGAGACGGGAGGCAGCGGGTCACGTTGCTTGCTGACTAATCAACAATAAATAAATAAACACTGACTCATCAAAAAAAATGTGAACTTCTCACAGTGACACTGCACTTTGAAAGCGCAGTGTCATTGTGACATGTAGCGTACTAGCGTACGCAACTGACCGGAAACAGCCTTTCCAAATGCAGTGCCAACTCTTGTTTGCTCACGTGGTGTCTCGCCCCTGTTTAAGGATGACTCTAAACTTAGTGTTGTTAACTGGTGTACTGTACGGTAAACAGTGCTTTGTCATGTAAAATGGTCAGCATTTTTCACTGTCTTTATTTTGCACTCCGGTAACTGGGTTAATGATAGGATAACATTAGTGTGTTATCCGGTAAATTTGTTTTTGACAATCTAGCTAGCTAGTTGGTAGACGGTAGTGTTAGCTGTAGTAGTTTCTGCTTTTACTTTCCCTGTGATGACTGAAGAAAATTGGCTCAATAGCTGAAAATGAGCTGAATAGCTAGCTCTGGAACATTCAGCTACATGGATTTCAAAAAAAAAAAAAAAGAGAAATGTTGATAAGTGTACTTTTTCTGACATTTTATCAGTATCTTATTATATGTAATAAGTAATAAGTTAATTATTAGCTTTTGGGTTTTTAGGTAAACTTTGCTATATCTGGGAAGGTGTGCTTATAGTTTGGAAAAAAAAAACCTTAATATTGAACCCTGAGTACACACATCAGACCTGGGCCAAAAGCATGTCTGAAACACTTAATCTTTCTGTGTGTGTAATATGAGAGCAGGGGTTCTACTGGTGGTTTAAAGCAGGGGTCAAGAGGGCCGCAGTGTCTGCAGGTTTAACTCCAGTCCTGGAGGGCCGCAGTGTCTGCAGGCTTATATTATGTGACAGTATGACAGACACCTGATTCAAACCAAGTTTCACATTCTCTCTCCCCCCCCCCCCCCCCCTCCCCCCCAGCAGCGACGTGCCCCTCCTGTCCTGCATGGGTGTGGTGCAGGACAAGATCACGCTCTGTGCCTCTAGCTCCCACGACCCCCCGCAGCGCCCCCCACAGGCTGAGGTGGGTATGCGCAAACGGGAGACCAAACCCGCCAAGCCTGCCGACGGCCCCTCCACAGGCAAGTACCCCCCGCCCCCCCCCCTTGCCAAACCTCTTATGCTTTCTTTTCTTTCTTTTCTTTCTTTCTTTCCGTCTTTCTTTCTGTGCTTTTCCTTTTGGACAGCTGTGTACTGATGGGTTATCTGTTTAGTGGCACTTTTTAATTACAATACAAATAGTTGTTTGTTAGGTTAATGTCATACGTATTGATTATAAAAGGGCCTATGTGCCTTAGTGATGCTGCGTTTTTGTGAGTAACACTGATGCAACGGTGCCGTTTGCTGCTTTGACACTGCCGTGCGTCACTGTGAATAAAAGCATCTGCTTAGTGGTTGTAATGTATTGATTCTAACGTCAAGTCTGCCTCTCACGCCTGGCTACTTGAGAGTGATTTACAGAGAGACGCAGGTGGTGAGGGAAAAATGCGAGGTTCTTGGTGGTGAAAGCGAGAAAGAAAGAGAGAGAGGAGCCTTTTAATGAAAAAAAGCTTAGGTCTATTGATCCTTTTGTATTTTTTTGCAAGAGCTACAAATGTTTAAATGTAAAAAATAAAAAACTAAGCTAATGCAGAGCATAGGGACTTGATGCACGCCTCTGAGATGTACTCTGAAGACTGGGTCACTGGGTTCTGTGTGTTCTATTGTTTTATAGTCCCTCTGACACAGAGTCCACTTCAGGGACTCCCCCCGCTTTGAGTTCACCAACTGGCTTGTTACCAGCTTAACCCAACCCCTCCCCCCTCCCCCCCCACAGACACACACACACACACACACACACACACACACCCGAGGGATCTCTCCCCCCTAGCAGCTGGGGAAGATGTGCTTGTGATGGTTTCAGCCAAGTTCAAAGCCACATGCCTTTTCAACTGTTGGGGGGGGAACGTGCCAACTGGATTATTCAATCCAGGACGTGGAGTATCCCATTCGTACAGGCTGTGGCCTTATCCCTGAATGCAGGACCTCACAGTCTGGAATCCAGACCACTGACTCTCCAGTCCAACAGACCGTCCTGGTTTCTGTTTATTTAATAACTCGTTTTATACATTTTTTTTTTTTTTGCTTTTTTTGGGAGAGGTGAGGGTTAGGGTTGCTTTGAAGTGCAGCGTGGAATTTGGGATGTGTTTTTATGGGTTATTGGAGAATCGGTGAGAGATTGACTGTGTTTGGCTGATTATGGCAGAACGGGTGGCAGTGGGTGCCAGTGTATGAAAGTAAAACGCTTTGCTAAAGACAGCTGCTCAGTGAGAGACAAATATTAATTTAGACCCTTTTGTAACCATTAGTATGTACGCAAGTAATACTTCAGAGTATAGCAAGTGTGTGAGAGGGAGGAATTAATCTCACAGAAAATATTAAATTCAGCTTTTTAACCGGTTTAGTTTCCAAAAAGACAGATCAAGCTGTGTTTAACCATCTTCTGGGCAGGACAGGCTCAGGGCGGGAGTGGCGTTTTTTAATTATTTTTTTGCTTTGAAACCCTAAAACACCCTCGGGTACGCTGCATGATTTCATATTACGTTTCCACTTTTGTCCACAAGAATATGCCGGTAATTTAAAAAAAAAATGGGCCCCCCCACTGGAATGCTTAATGTGGGTCTGTCTAACTGCTGAATACTGATTCTCAGGTTAAACCTGATCTTTCTGTCGTGCGTCAGTGGTGTATTTTTCTTTTCAATTGAATTTGAGACCCAGGTCTGGCTCCATGGGAATGGATGGAGAACAGGTTTTTGGCCGTTTTGAAAGTTTTCAAAACCTACAAAAGCCACTTGGGACTAATTTCACAGCCTTTTTACGCAGTTCGGTTCAATTCACTAATGCTTTATTGACATGACTGTATATAACGGTGTTGCCGAAGAAATAACAATGAATACAGTAGCAATAGAAATGAGTGAATAAAAATAAAGAAAATTAAGAATTGCTCTGAGCTAAATGGGCAGGGGAAATATTAAGAAGTGCAATAATAAAATAATTTATTTTTCCTCCTCTTTCTTTCACTCTCTCGCCCCGTGCTCAGGTAAGAGGGTCCCTTTCCGAAAGCCGGCTCCGTCCTCCTCCCCCTCTGACCTGGTCCCGGAGCGGAAGCGCTCCACGCCCGTCAACCCGGCCGCCCTGCTCCGGAAGGGTCCCCCGAACCCGCCGCCGGTGTCCCAGGCGCGCTACCGCGACCGCGTGGTCCACCTGCTGGCCCTGCGGCCCCACAAGAAGCTGGCGGTGCTGGCCCGTCTGCAGCGGGACAAGATCAACCCCAAGGACCTGGGCAGCACTCTGCAGCAGGTGAGGGGGGTGAGGGGAGGGGGTGGGGCAGGGGGAGGGGTGGAGGGAGGCACTTTCTGGCTTTTCAAAAGCCCTTTATTCAGTGTAACATTAAACAAAGGGCATTGAAGTAACAACAACATGTTGTTACAACAACCGACATGCAGATCAGATTATCGCCTTATATCCGAACCCCAATCCCAAAAACAACCCCAAACACAGCGAAATGAAGGAATGAAAGGACAACCCTCATACAACCGGAAACGGAACCGGAAACCAAAAAGAGTAAGGAAGAGAGAGGGCAAGAGAGGGGGGAGAGAGGGAGAGAAAGATGGGAGAAAGATGGGGGGAGAGAGGGAGAGAAAGATTGGGGGAGAAATATAGGGAAGAGGGAGAAGGAGGGTGGGAGGGAGAAAGAAAGAAAGGGGGGAGACGATAAGAAACTCACATACGCATCATACTGTGAAAAGACTAAGCCCTTGGTACAAAGCGTGTATTCAAAACGTCCCTGGGATGGGGCGCGGCAATTAAACAGGCGCCTGGAGCACCTGCATTTCTCCGTCCCGCCCTCTCATGCACACTTGGATCTCACATGACTGGGCCAAGGGGCTTAGCGCTGTTCTACATCCGTCGGTTTCACCGTTCGGCTTACCCACAATGCAACTGCACCACTTACGGTTCCCATTGGATGGGGGATTGTTCAGTTGCCTTGTTTGGCTTTGCTGTTTTTGAGCTGATTGAGCAACAGGGTTAGTAATTCCCCTGTGAAATGTGTGCATATGCTTGTGAACGTATGTTAGCGCGCATTGTGATATTGTAGCTTAATTATTTGTATTGTTGCATGTTCACGTTTGACGTGAGATTTGCACAACAGTTGTCCCAATCGTTGTTTACATTGGTTGACATTGCCGTTAAGGATTGTGTGTGTAACTTGTTTCATGTGAGATATTCCAATTAGGATTTGTGCCTCAGGAATCCAACAAATGTATAATATACAACAGGGAAGTGCATAGGGCTTCATTTAAAATGTGTGAATAGATTGATTCCCTGTATTGAGTAAGTTTTAATAAATCATTTAAACCTGTTTGGGGGGGTCCAGCGTGGATGTGTTGTGAGCAGGTAGCCGCTAGGTGGCTGTCTGTGGCACAGGGACTGATGAACGGACCTTTGCAAGGCCGGGCAGCTTGAGGACTTGGTTCTTCCCCTTGTTTGGAAAAAGTGTGTGTGTGTGTGTGTGTGTGTGTGTGAGAGAGAGATGGGGGGGAGAGGCTGAAATGTAGTCTATGCAACCTCATGGCTGGGGGGAGGGGGCCGGCTATTTTCCTCTGGTAATTCATTTTTAATTGATTACATCTGGCCTTCTGTCCAGAGGTCGGAGAAAAGGGTTCTGTCTTCCAGTGGATGCAAAGTAAAAACGCCCCCCCCCCCCTTTTTTTGTCCGCCCATCCCCTCTGCGTCCAGGTGGCCAATCTGAACCCGAAGGACAACACGTACTCCCTGAAGGACCACCTGTACCGGGACGTCCGGAGGGACTGGCCCGGGTACTCAGAGGAGGAGCGGGAACAGCTGGGGCAGATTCTGGCCAGGTGAGCTGCTGCTGGGTGCGTGTGTGTCTGTGTGCATGCGTGTGCGTGTGTGTCTCTGTACATGTGTGTGTGCGTGTGCGTGTGTGTCTGTGTACATGCGTGTGCGTGTGCGTGTGTGTCTGTGTGCATGCGTGTGCGTGTGCGCGTGCACGTGCACGTGCGTGTGTGTCTGTGTGCGTGTGTGCGTGCGCGTGTGTATGTGTGCATGCGTGTGCGTGTGTCTGTGTGAGTGCATGTGTGCGTGCGCGTGTGTATGTGAAAGTATTTATTGGTTATCCTCAGTCCAGTATCCTGTCCGTGGCCCCATTGACAAGTGTGTGACCCCAGACCTAGATGTGTGCTGCACACATGCACTGCTGTAAAGGCCTGTTTTTGCTAAATCCCTCTCTCGCTCTCCCTCTCCCTCTCTTTCTCACCCCCCCTCTCTCTCCCTCTCTTTATCACTCTCTCTCCCTCTTTCGTCCCACCCCAGCAAATTTGGCACCCAGTGTGAGTCTCCCTCCACCAAAAGTCCAAAAGAGTCCATTCCAACTTCACAACAGGTAAATCCCCCCTCCACACACACACACACACACACACACACACACACACAGCATGCCCACACCCGAAGTTAAAACCTAGACACACAGACCCGCAGGCTCAGGAAGATGTATAGAAAACCACAGAAAAGTTGTTATTCCAGAATCTTGGGATTTTTTTGTGGATTAGCACACACTATACTCCTGTCAGAGAAGAGCGAGGAGATATTTAAACTGTGTGCGCTTCAGTCTGTGTTGGCATTAACATTGCAGCATTATTATGGCACCCTTGTAATAGCTGAGATGTTTGTTTTTTTGTTTTTTTTGGTGTTAGACCACAGAAAATGAATGTTTATCTCCAGTCCTGCAGGGCCAGAGTCCACTCTTTAACAACCCCAGACACAGGCTGGTGGCCCCGTGTGTTAAATGAGGGCAGTGGTTTGTTGAATCGGGTGGATTTGCACCTGGTTTGAGTTGGTTCCTGCAGTCCGGCGAAGCCTTCCAGCACTTGAGCTCGCTCGGAAAGACCTTCTCAGATGACGATGGCGCCTTCTGAACGGCAGTCAGAGGCCATTACTCAGCAGAGCGAATATGGCGCTCGCCGAACGTCTCTGGCGTCGGACCTTCCTGACAGCCGAACGGACAGAATGTTCTGGAACGGCGGGCTTGTGGGTCCCCAGGGCGTCTTCAGGAGGAGGAGCAGGCTGCAGTTTGAGATGGAGTCGGCCGTCTCAGTCGCTCCTCGCTTCTTTCCGTTTGGGAAGAAGTGAAAGCGCCGTTGAAATCCAGCCGTGTGGCGTTCAGTTTGAAATCGGAGGGGAAAGAAGGCGCTCGCCTGAGCAGCATTTGTGAACGGATTGTCCCTCACTCTTTCATACGCATTTACTCATATTTGGCTCCAAAGTAGTGACTCTTTCCACTGAATTAAAACGCAGATTCCATAGACTCCCCAGATCCTGAGCTCCTGCAGTGCTTGACACTGGTTGCTAACGGGGTTACAGTGGCGTATTATTGGATGTTATTACATATCTTTGGTCGTGACCCGTACTGAACCTTCTGAAGGAGGATTCGGTTTCCGTGGTGGGGAGTCTGATCACTTTCACTGTTGAGAGTCGAAATTCAGCATCGAGAGTGCGCCGGTGAGTTCTGTGTGGAGAATGCAGAGTTGAATTCCATGTGGAGAATGCGGAGTTGAGTATCTGGTAGATTAGTGAAATCTGTGCTGGTGAAATGCTAGTTGGAGTGTAGCTGGTGTGTGTAGAGCTGCTTTATGGTGTTGTGCTGTAAGCTCACACACATCTGTCTGCTTTCTCGTAGAGAGGTCAGGAGTGCGACTTCATCGACCCTCTGATGCCCAAGAAGTCCCGGATCTCCCACATCAGCAGCCGCGCCCCCGTGACCCCGCCTCCGAGCGATGGCCACGCCCCCTCCAAGGAGGACAAGCCCGCCCCGCCCGCCCCCCACCTCCCAGCGTCCAACCCGCCGCTCCCCCTCAGCTCCCGCTCCCCGAGCACGCCGGAGGGCTGCGGCACCCAGGCCCTGCCCGTCGACGCCCAGAGCTCCCGCGTGGACCAATCACGGAGCTCCTCCACGCCCGCTCCTAGCCCCGCCCCTGCCCTCGCTCCCGGCTCTGCCCCCACCCTCGAGCAGAGGGAGGGCGGCGGGAGCAAGAAGCCCAAAAAGAGGTCCAAAAAGCGCAAGGAGAGGGAGGAGAGCCCGGACCTCCCCACCACCAAAATCGCCAAATCTGACCGAGAAGGTATGGGGGGGAATGAAAAGGGAAAAACTGACCCCCCCCCCCCTCCCCAGCTGTTTATTCCTCCCATCAGCAGTGGTGGCTCTGTTCTCAATCAGAATACTTCCTGATGGTTGTTCTGACTTATCCAGAAGGGTGGTTTTTTAATCCAGAAACGAATTGCAGTGTCCCTCATCTGGCGCCCAGATTGGCGTATGGCTGCTTGATGACCCATCCCCCGCCTTCCCCTCCCGAGCCCAGCCTATCGAGGGCCCTCCTCCTCCCCTCTCCCCCCATCTTAATTAAGAATTCCTCTCTGCCTGCGACTGATCAGTCTCACGCCGCGGTGATCTAAAACAGACTCTCCCTTGCAGAAAGCACAGAGGCTCCGGTCCGCTCCATGGAGGTGACCTCCACCGACGTGATTCCAGATTACTTACAGTGAGTGTGTGCGCTTCCTGTTGACTGTGTAAGCATCACTTACAGTGAGTGTGTGCGCTTCCTGTCCCGTTACTCACAGTGAGTGTGTGCACTTCCTGTCCCGTTACTCACAGTGAGTGTGTGCACTTCCTGTCCCGTTACTCACAGTGAGTGTGTGCACTTCCTGTCCCGTTACTCACAGTGAGTGTGTGCACTTCCTGTCCCGTTACTCACAGTGAGTGTGTGCACTTCCTGTCCTGTTACTCACAGTGAGTGTGTGCACTTCCTGTCCCGTTACTCACAGTGAGTGTGTGCACTTCCTGTCCTGTTACTTACAGTGAGTGTGTGCACTTCCTGTCCCGTTACTCACAGTGAGTGTGTGCACTTCCTGTCCCGTTACTCACAGTGAGTGTGTGCACTTCCTGTCCCGTTACTCACAGTGAGTGTGTGCACTTCCTGTCCCGTTACTCACAGTGAGTGTGCACTTCCTGTCCTGTTACTTACAGTGAGTGTGTGCACTTCCTGTCCCGTTACTCACAGTGAGTGTGTGCACTTCTGTCCTGTACTTACAGTGAGTGTGTGCACTTCCTGTCCCGTTACTCACAGTGAGTGTGTGCACTTCCTGTCCCGTTACTCACAGTGAGTGTGTGCACTTCCTGTCCTGTTACTTACAGTGAGTGTGTGCACTTCCTGTCCCGTTACTCACAGTGAGTGTGTGCACTTCCTGTCCTGTTACTTACAGTGAGTGTGTGCACTTCCAGACATATCGTATCAGAAATGGTGATGTATGCCATGCAAATATGTCCCAGTTCAGGTCCCAGGACCAGGTGTGCGAACCTCTGCCATTAAGCGTCTCAGATAAGTTTGGTCAGGCAGCTCAAAATGGCCGAGGTCAGAATATGGGCATGGGAAGCCTGATCCTGGATCAGTGCTTTTTCTCTGAGACCCGTAATGAGTGGATGGTGAATGGGCTGCATTCATACAGCACTTTTCTCTGCAACTATGGCTACACAAAGGGCTTTACAATGAATGCCTCTCATTCACCCATTCACACACACACGCGCGCACACACACACAGACACAGACACCGTGAGCGGCAGGCATGTCTCTTGTATTCACCCATTCACGCACGCACACACATGCACACACACACGCTCATGCACACACGCGCACACACACACACACACGTGCACACAGACTGCGAAAGACAGCCATGCAAGGTACCAACTAGCTTGTTGGCCCTGTCACAGGGAAGATCACTGGCTGAGTTTGTCTGTCTTTAGAAATATTTTGTAAAATCTTCCTCTCCACTCATTTCATGGCTCCTGTTACTCTTCTGCTGGGAAGCTCTCTCTTCTTGCCATAATTTCAGATTAGGCATTTCAGGAGCTTCACTAAAATTCGGTTTTTACGACTAGAAAATCTTCATTGGACATGATGGGCATTTTTCAGTTCTTGAAATGAATTTCAGTCTTTAATCTAGAGGTGTCCAATCTTAACGGGCTGCTGTGGGTGCAGGTTTTTCTTTTAGCCCTGCACTAAGACACCTGATTGTACTTATCAAGGTCTTGGCCGAAGACCATAATTTGTTATTTAGTTGAATCGGGTGTCTTGGCGCTGGGGAAAAAACAAAATCCTGCACCCACACCGGCCCTTTTCGGATAAGACTGAACCCCTCTGGATTAAAGACTGAAATTCATTTCAAGACCTGAAAAATGTCCGTGATGTCCCCCTGAAGAGTCTCCAGTCAGTAGATTGAATTTGGGGTGAACCTCCTGAACCTCAGCAGATCTCTCCTCTCCGTGACCCTCGGTGTGACCGGCTGTCCCCTCCTTCCATAGTCACCGCACCCAGTCACAGTGCCTGTCTGTTCTGGCCCCCCAGTGGTGGAACAGGGTCAGTACAGCAGAATCGTTGTCCGTCTTCAGACTCTGACTGAAGGGCCGCCTCTGCAGAGTACATCCTGGTTCCTCTCCTAGCCACGCCCCCTCCCTCCAACATTGCTATCTTTTGTACAAGGTTCAGGTTATGGTGTGTCTTTTATGGTTTAATGTTTATCCTCGGGGCTTGTTATGAATGTGATCTGCGCATACTCTGGATTTTAATTTAGGTTCTTGCACATTACGTTTGAATACTGGGTGAAAATGGACATCAATGGATAAGAGACATTCCTCTGTCACATTTCACGGACACTTTCCACAAAATGGCTGAAAGGTACACTCGGACACCTCCGAAACGGTTACACTCGCCCCACAGGAGTGGCGCTCGGTCATGTGATTCATCATTTTGGGGGAGCGCTGCTGATCTCCGCTTCTCGTTTTTCAGTAAGTTCACCGCCGTGACGTCCATGACGCAGCGTCAGAGCTACAAGGACGACTTCAACGCGGAGTACGGCGAGTACTGCGCGCTGCACGCCCGCGTGGAGAAGGTCACCCGCCGCTTCACGCAGCTGGACTCCCAGTGCAAGCTGCTCCAGCCCGGCACCAAGGAGCACAAGGTGGGGGCGGGGTTACTGTGGCAGTGGGCGTGGTTACTGTAGCAACGAGCAGGGTTACTGTGCAAATGGGGCGGGGTTACTGTATCAGGGGTTGGGGTTACGGTAGCGATGGGCAGGGCTACTCTAGTGATGGGTGGGTTTACTGTAGCAATGGGCGAGGTTACTGTATCAATGGGTGGGGTTGCCATAGCAATGGGCACGGTTACTGTGACAATGGGTGGGTTTACTGTACCAGTGGGCAGGGTTACCGTACCGATGGGCAGGGTCACTTTAGCAATTGATTATTTGTGCAAGGGGTGAGGTTATTCTATCAAGTGCTGGGGATGTTTTAGACAAAGGGCAGGATTATTTTGGTAAGGGGTGGGGTTATTTTTGCCAGGGTTAGTTTGCAAAGGGTGGGATTGGTGTTATAAACGGTGGGATTATCACTAAGGGTGAGGATTTTATTTATTCATTTTTTTTAATAAAATTGGGGCAGAGTTCAAGAGTTCATGTGTGTGTTGTGTGTGTTGTGTGTGTGTGTGTGTGTGTGTGTGTGTGTGTCTGTTTTCATTCACAGGAGGTCCAGGAAGAAGTCTTACAGGAGTACAACAAAATGAAACGAGTAAGTGCGCAAAGAAGGCTCTTAAACGGGATTGATAGTGACCGTCTGTAGTCCACGCCTCTCAGGCTGTGGCCGTAACCTTTGTGCTCCCTGTAACTGACTACAAGCCCCATAATGCAGTGGGTTAGCAATGAGCTGTCCATCACCAACTCTGAGAAGCCAATCAAACCGCTTTTCTCTCCTTGGCAATTTTGGGCTTCATGAAGTTCTGCTGTCCCATGGTTAGGGTTTATTAGCAGATATTGCATTGTGTGCATGTGAATGTGTGAGGTAGTGTAACATAGCGGGTAGAGGACTGGGCTTTCTCACACCCAGGTTGTAGGTTTTTTAACCCCACAGGTGCGGTACTGCCATTGAGCGAGCCAGGTCCTTAACCTCAATTGCTTCAGTGAATATCCAGCTGTATAAATGGGGGGAATAATGAAAGCATAAGCTGTTTAAATCACTCTGGATAAGAGTTACTGCTGAATGCATGTGTGTGTGTTTATGTCTGTGTGCGCATCCGTGTGTGTGTGTGTGTGTGTGTGTGTGTGTGCATCTTTGTGTGTCTGTGTCTGTCTGTGTGCATGTGCCTGTGCGTGTGCGCGTGTTTATTTCTCTCTGTGTCCTTGCAGACCAGCCCCAGCTACAGGGAGATGAAGCAGAGGTGTGAGCACCTCCATAACAAGCTGGCCCACATCAAGCGCCTCATCGCCGAATTCGACCAGCAGCGCGCCCGCACCTGGGACTACTGCGCCGACGCTGGCAGGGACGGGCGGGCCATCCCCAGCACATGACCCGCCCCAGAAACCCGCCGCCCCGCCTCCCCCGCCCTCTCCAGGCCCCGCCCCCAAAAATACCCCACCCACCCCCCTCAGGCCAAAACATTTCACCTGGTGTAAAATCAGATTCTTTATTATCTTCCTCTTCCTTTTATTTCCCTCTTTCTTTTTTTTTTTTTTCTTCCAGTGTTTCTTCAGCTGTGTTCCTCTGAAACCTTTAGAGGAAGTGAGAAAAATGTCCTATGCATGCTGGGAGACCTGCTGACCCGGCAAAAAAACAACAAAAAAAAACAAAACCAAAAAAGAACAAAAAATATATTTTTGAAAAGGAGGAAAAAAGATGCATTTGCAGAAAAGGAGAGGGAAGATGTGTTTATCTAGGACAGAGGAGACTGGAGACTCCGCAGATGGGGATAATCTGAAGTGTGTCTTTATAAGTGATGCAGAATGCACCAGCCAGCCTAATGTGTTAAAGGTCTTTCAAAAGCAAATTTGCACGTATAAGGAAAAAGGGTGTGTGCGTGCATTTGTGTGTGCGTACATGCGTGTGTGCATGCGTTCGTGTGTATAGGTGTGTGCCTGTGGGTACATGCGTGTGTTGTGTATTTACGTGAGGAGCACTGAAATCTCAGAGCTCGTGGGGGGGTTGAACAGCCAGGGGGGCAGGGGGGGGAGACCCCACCCCACCCCACCCCGTCCCCAGGGCTGGCTGGGTGTGCCGGGTGCTTTCCGAAATGCCACATCAGTTTTTTGAGACGAGTGTTTAACGGCTGTGTCACCCTAGCCTACCCGGTGACCCGCCCCCCCCCCCCCCCCCCCCCCAGTGGGCGCCGTAAGGTGCTTACCGGTTTACTAGCTGCTGATGCTGAGTTACTGTGTCCCTGTTTCCAGGGCAACAGCTGGGGGGAAGGGGGGGCTGCAGTGCTCTGCCAACAAATGACATACATGATTTTGCTGGTGAGCTGTCTGTGTGTGTGTGTGTGTGTGTGTGTGTGTGTGTTTGGGGCGGGCAAGGGAGTGCGCGCGTGTGCAAGTGTGTTTGGTTGGGGGCAAGGGAGTGTGTAGTGTGAGCATGTGTGTGTGTTTGTTGGGGGGGGGGGTAGATGAGTGTGGGGGTGCGTGTGTGTGTTGGAGGGGTAGGGGAGTGTGGGGGTGAGTTACGACTGAAAAAAAGAAAATGAGAAGAAAAAAAATGCTGCTAGTTCTTTGTTCGAAGCCAGAACACTCAGGATAAACCTGAAAAGTGTTTGTGATCTTGTGAGAACATCCACCCAGAAGTACTGCCACTAAACAGCTTCAATCATAAGACTAATAAGTTTGAGATGAATACCTTGGTTGTAATTTATGAAAGAGAATCCATATAGGTTTAGCAGTATCTACTTAAGAAATTGTACCTGGCCTTTATGTGCCAGTTTATTTTGGAAGAGGAGACAATGCACAAAGAAAAATGTTGACATCTGCCAAAAGAAATATCTATTTAAGAATTCTTCCTGATTTTCCTGAAGTTTGAGAGCAGGTTTATTTATGAATTGCAAATTATTGTTTTTTTTTTTTCTTTAAGAACTTTCACAGATTTATTTGGGAGTATCACTAAGTCGATGGGAGTCAAAGTTAATATATATTGTAGTCTTATTATTTTGCTGTAAAAGTGCTACCAGATGTATAAGGGAAGCATTGTGTTTACAATCCTGTGTTTTACAATATTTACCAACAAATAAAATATTGTTTCAGGGTTAGAAAATATAAACATCTCCATGTCAAGTCTGACAACTATAAGCCAGAAGAAAAAAAACATCAGCAGATTACGGTACATTGGTCAGCTCTTAAAACATAATTGCAGCTCAAAGAGACCAGTGAATTGATTGTAGCAGTATTTTCCCTACAGTTTCCCTACTTTAAAGTTCCTAAGACGTTTGTTCAGTATGATGGATTCAGTCAACAGTATGAGACATTTATAAAATGCACTATAGTAAGCATGTTTCGAGTTTTCCACCTACTCTTTATACTTTTGGCAGTTCTCATTGGTGATCTGATTCACACTGTATTTTTAAACTACGGATTCAACATCAAGGCACGCGGTCAACTGCCTGTCTGACCTCCGATGGGATATCGGACTCGGGTCAGAATCGGGTTCTCCGATTCCCGGTTTCCGATCGCACCACAGAAACCAAACCGTAGTCAACGGTGTGGTAAGGGGCCTGCAGCGCCCCCTTCCTGTTATAAAATGACATCCACGTACAGGCGAAAATGAGCTGGTCACGGGCCAAGCGCCAAACTTCACCAAAGACCTGAATCGGTCCGCCTAACGTGGGTGTGCTTCTCACTGTCCGGAGCAACTTGGACGTGAAATGGTTCCTCAGTTCCAAAAGTGTTATGAGGGTAATCATCCCTGTATCTTGTAACACTTTGTGTATTTATTTTTCTTTGTCTTTTTTTTTTTTTTGCTTATCCTTTATCGATTTTTTTTTTCTTTTCTTATTTATGGCAAATTAACTAATTTTCAGACCAAGGAGATGTCCCGCCCAGATCATTTAACGATAGCTGTGTATTTGGAAACCTTTTCTCTGCGAGAAAGTAATTTAGCACTAGCAGATGTCGGTCCTCCCCCCCACCTCCCCTTTTTCGATCAATCAGTGTTCCTGTTACAGTTCCAGATATTTGCTTGTGTTCCTTAAGTGTTGGACGTGCTTCTGTGGCTTGTGACGTGGGCTCCATGTCCCTGTGGAGTATTAGGGCGCATCCCAATATGCCTTTGATCTGCCAAGCGTGATCTCCTCAAATTAAAAACGTCGCTTTACTTTCCAGCGCGCTCTTCATGAAGTTGCTGCCATCGTTTTATTTGTTAGCAGAATCCCCACCCCCATCGCAGAAAAGCAGAAATTGGTCAGGGAATTCAGTGAAAACCTCCATTGTTGGTCCTGGACCTGGTGGGCCATGGAGTGTTTTGTTATTATTCTGGGTTTCATATTTGGTCTCGTTTGGTCGGAGTTGATGTCTGATTTCTGGATTGCAAGACATTTGTGGAAGAGATGTGTGTTTGGGATGTGTATTTATGCTACAAAAAAGATAAAAGCACAGCTGTTTTAATTTTGGGCCTCTTGGATATGTCCTTTAAGGTAGATTCATGGTGCTAGACTAGTTAGTGGGTCAGTTTATTAATTATTATATGAACTCCAAACAGTTGAATGATTTATTTGTCTTAAGCTAACTACCCCGGAGCTACCAATGCCCTAAATGAGTTTTGAGCCAGCATAGTTTAAAAATAAAAATGAGTCCCTGTGCCTTTCATCTTTTTTTAGTTGAACAGCATATGCTTGACTGCACATCTTCTCAGCAGGTGCGTTGTGGTTGATAAGACTTCAACTTCAAACCCCACGGCGGCTCAGCTCAAATTAAAATCTGCTATTGGCAGTATCGAGGAATGCTCGATGTTTAACGCCTCGAACCTCAGCAACAGACAGGAATCCAGGTGCGCGCCAGGTGCCTTTAGCCACCTGTGTGCACAGAACCTACGCGTCTGTCATCCAGGACTTGTGGCCTTTGCGGTCAGATGGTCACGGGTTCGAGCCCCGGTTTTGGATACCGCTGCCGTAACACCCCCCCCCCCACGCAAGTGTCCTTTGGTCAGTTCACGCTTCAGCCTGAAAGCGCTCGGTGCTGGAACAGTCGCGTGTGGATCGAAGTCGCAGGACGATGCGAGCGATTGCGGGCGCGTTGGATTTCTCGCAGCTCTGTGCAGACGCAATGGCCCGGCCGTCCCAATCTCCAAGGCAGGTTTAGCACCGTGATGCTGCCCCCCACCCCCCCCCCCCCCCCCTTACACCGAACTGCCCTGCTTTGAAGTCCAAACAGCGCTATCTGTTTGCACAAGAATCCTGTCCTTGCTTTGACCCCCGAAGGCGGGGCTGAGTCTGAGCATCGGTCCGGAAGTCACAGAACAGAATGCGGTCAGAGGATGTTTCAGTGTCTTAATGAGAAGAAGAGAAGTGTCCGTCATTCATTAGCTTGATAAGCGGGATGGAGTGATGTGATCAATGTAAAAACTGGATTTTTTTTTTTTGGAGGGAGGGGATGTGGTTTATTTGGTTCTTTTCTTTAAATGAATGATGAATTCTTGAATGCCTATGAGAAAAGGCATCGGAGTACAGTGTGTGCCATAATGACCACTGAAATGTCATCATTTTATTTCTTTTTATTTTTCTTTTTTTTTTGACATGGGGTGGGTAACAGACTGTGAGTGTACGACTGCACTGCCCTCCCTGTTAAAAAAATGAATTTCATCAGTTCAATAAAATGTGAATGTGACCACAAACACCAAGGTGTCAGAATCATTTTATCCAACTGCTGTGTTAGCTGCTGTCAGACCTGCTAACATCACCTGGCATTCTCTTAAACTCTTAATTCATGTACTTAGTCTGTTTGTTTAGATCCCCATTAGTTGTTAACATGGCAACAGCTACTCTTCCTGGGGTCCACATTAAAGCATATATATATATATTTCCTATTTATGTATTTGATTGGGACAGTGGGAAGCAACTTGACTGTCCCAGAATTAGCTAACAAAGTTTGATTTAATTAGTTTTCCCAGGTCACTAAAATACAATACAACCACAGCAATCGCACCCCTCCCTCAAAACCGCATGACCGTTACACAACCATGATACAATTGAATACAAATGAAACGTACGCGATTCCTCGGATGAACTAACCCACGGCTGCATTCGACCAGGCCGAAGGCTGCAGCTTAGCACTCCTCCCAGCTTTGGAAGTCAGTGAAACAGCCGGGAGGGAAGGAAGCCACACTGCTTGTGTTAACGACGGTCTGTCGAATCTGGCATTTTAGCGCTTTACTGGAACGTGAGTCTTCAGACCAGGGGTACTCTGGTCTTATCCGAAAAGGGCCGGTGTGGGTGCAGGTCATTGTTTCAGCCCAGCTGATTGTTCTGCTCGTCGAGGTCTTGACTGAAGACCCCGTAGTTAGTTTATTACCTGAACAGGGTGTCACAGCGCTGGGCTAGATCAGAAAAACCTGCACCCGCATCGCCCCTTTTTGGATAAGATTTTCCCATCCCGGTTTTAAATGATGATCTGTTGAATCAGGTGTCTCGGTGCTTTACTGGAATGAGAGTCCTCCGACTGTGCCGCTCACGCAGTTCCAGGAAGCAGCGAGTCTGATTCATTTCACAGTGCACTGGGCAGCCAGACCGATGTCTTCTGGGATAGCCCAGCCGTAAAATTGGCTTCCTTTTAATAACCGATACTCAAGGAACATTATTCAAATGTGCCAAAAGCAGAAATATTGCTTAGTGGGGGAAAAAAAAATTTTTATTGGCAAATTCTTTTCCATACGACCCTGGGGGGAGGGTCACGCTTGACTTCACGTTTGGTGTTTACACTAAATTGAACAGTGCTCAGTCCAAAGAATTTCTAAAAGGATTTGAGTTGGGATAGTGTTGGCAAGTATAACGCTTTGGAAGTTGTCGTCTCGGGGGAAAAAAAATGCAATTAAAAACAGACCTTCCTTGTTTTTTATTTCTACCCAAATATCCAAAAAAAAAAAAAGTGTGACCGTGTTAAGAGGTTCCACAGCCCATGGACGTAAAGGGGGTGCTGGCTGGGCTGGCCCCTCGACTGAGGTCTATCGCTTAATTTCGGAGCAGCAAGCATATCACCGCAACGCAATATTCAGAAATATGGTATTTCCATATATCCCATATGCCGTTTGGCAGCAGTGATGGCCCGGCCCCCTGGGCCTGCCTGTCGGGAGCGGGCCTTTTGCGTGGATATGCGCTGTCCTGCCGCTGCTCGTTACGGCTGCTCGCGGCACTTCTTCGGGAAAGGTGGCTGATCCTCCGCCATGCCGGTGCGAGTTCTTCAGCAGCGCGCTGCATGTGCCTGGGACAGTGAGTGCACGGAATGAATATACTGATCCAACGACCACAAATTCAATACTCATACCACAGTTTTATTTTATTTATTTTTTTTTTTTTTTGGCTCCTCAGTTTTCTTTTCATTTAATAAAACTCCCAAGTGCTGTCCTTGTGTGCGAGTGTATTTTTGGCGCATGAGAACTCTTGACTGCACAAAAGGTTTTGAAGGCACAATTCATTAAAAAAAACACACAATTAAATTTTTTTTGAAGACCAGCTGAAGTTGCAGCAGAAGTGGGATACTTAAATTTCAAACTGTAAATGACAACTGAATTAATGTTGTGCGAACTGTATTTTAATCTGTAAATACACGTGTTTATGTGCATGTGTGTGTGTGAGAGAGAGAGAGAGAGAGAGAGAGAGAATATGAGAGGTGGATAGATACTGTAGATCTATTTAGTTCTATATAGTTGTGGTTGCCTTTCAATCAGAAGCTAATTTAGAAACCTAAATCAAGCACTTAAATAGTAAAATGCAATGAGAATCAGTAGACACTGCGACCCTCCAGGTTTTGAGTTTCAGATCAGACGCCACCTGGACCTTCTCACACTGTGACAAGAGGCCTATTGGTTGGATCCCAGCCAATAGGAGGTAGGACCGATTACGTTCCCCAGGAAATTCCTGGAAATTCACTGAGGTGTGGCTGATCACGTTTCTCTGGGAAGTCCTGGAAACTCACTGTCTTAAAGCAGGGAGGGTGAATTTTTAAAGCTGAATCGCACACATACGGGTGCCTTTTTTTCTGTCCGACAAGCAATATGACACGGTGCAAGGTAGCGTTTCCAACTTAGTGCTTCAGGGAAGCATGAACGCTGGTTGTTCTGGGAATGCGTTTATCCAGGTTTGGCACTGTCACTCATCTTAAGCAGGTGTGCGCACTCCTGTCCTCTTTGGTAAGATGTTCTACAAGAGCCTCCCACTAAAAAAATGTGATGTATGAAGTGGCAGAATATATCAATCTACCAATGGAACCGATTCAATCTGGGGAGCTCTCAAGCCCAAAGAGTGATTTTCAGTGAACGTTTCAGCCCGGCAACTGTACAAAGGGAAAGTTTTTGGTGCTCAACAGCCAGGAAAATCGCATATATAAAACAGTATAATTTATTTGAGATAAGGAGGAGAACATGGTGGAGAACACTGGAGTACATGGCGATTTTGAGTTATGAGGAGCACCTGTTGATCAGGACCAGAGGAGGCTTGTCACCGATATGGAATCTTTGCTGACGCAACTACAGCAGTGTCTTCAGAGCCTTAGGAAAGTTTCCTCGACAAAGCCCGCACAGGCTCCGAGGGCGGCGCTGAAGACGGCATTATGTGCGTGTCTCGTTTTAGACTGGGGTTCTCAAACTCCTGTCATGGAATGCTGCTGTGTCTGAGGTTTCCATGGTTTCTTTTCAATCAGTAGCCAATTTAGGCCAGATAAAAAAGTTGAAAACCAGCTAATTACTTTAGCCAATCAACAACTTCAATTAAGTCCTCAAGTGCTGAAAAGGCTGAAAACCAGCCCTGCAGGATTTAAATTTGAGATCCCTGTCTCAAACATTCAGTTCACTTTTACAACTAACTGTGTGTTATACCCTTTGGGATTTCTTTTGGGAGGGAAGTAATTTTTTGATTCATTGGTTGATTAATTGATTGATTGCCTCACAGAATCTTAGTGGCCGTTTTTTTGAGGTCTATTCTGGGTTTCGAATCTGAACTTGTGTGTTCCTGTGCTAAGGGTGACCAGCAGCCCCCACAGGATGGCTCACAATAGGCTCTTGCATCACCCAGGGATGGGAGCATCTCATCACACAACAGCTCCCCCCACTGGTCAGCTGGGCAACCACATCTTCCATAAATGGAAATTTGCAAAAGGTAAATTCCACACAGACATTAGGAAGCATTTTTTTGTCCACACAGAGAGTAGTCACTGTGTGGCATAGCCTGCCAGGTCATGCAGTAGAGGCAGAAACTCTGGGGGTTTTCAAGACCAGGCTTGATACAGTGTTAGATACTATGGAGTCAGTAGGTAATCAGAACACTAGGTACAATTTTGTTAGGAAAATGGCAAGCATTGTTGAGCTGAATGGCCTGTTCTAGCCATTATGTTTTATGTTATGTTATGTTAAATTAATCAGCTCCAAAGTGGATGAGGAAACTACAGAGTTTAAATGAGAGAAGGAGCAGAAGTCAGGAGTGTGCCAAACTTCAGATTTAATCAATAGAGTATGTGGCTGTCTCCAGCTAAATAAAGCTCCAGGACCAAGCCAAAAGGCAACTGGATCCTGTGCCTCTCTTTGTACTGATAACACAAACAAACCAATCTTATCCTAGGTGAGGGCATACCTCTAATCTTGAGGTGCTTTCTGAACACCAAACAGTTTTCTGATTGATAGCCTGTTGTGTTCCCTGAGTTGGTTTCACTGTAATCGTTGAAACAGCACAAAAGAAGATTGCGTTTGTTCATCAT